>NC_069502.1:846168443-846340943 GCF_027579735.1 Bombina bombina | reverse complement strand
CTTTGGCATCCTGCAAGGTGATCTATTAATGTATTATGGGCGCGATCCGATATAGGTCGTAGTTTTCGGCGCAAGCGAGGTAACCCGCGTCGCCCGCAGTTTCAGCTCGCAACTCGAGCTATCCAATATTCACCGCCGTCAGATGCTAAACTGGCGTAAGTCATGAAAACCGACGAGCAGCCAAAATGTGCGCAAATACACCTTTTAGTCGTCGCAAGTACTTGCGCCTGTTTTTTGTTCACGTAAAGTCTCAATAAAGTGTAGTTTTATGCAAATTTGCCTACGACTCGTAAAAAATTACGCCAGTTCTAAGAGATGCGCCACGTAATGACGAGTTTGGTTGGTTCTTGGAGCTACAGCACACTACAGCGAGTAGAGAGATTAGTGGTAAGAGTAGTGAGAAAGGAGCATCATCAAAAGTTAGTTAGGTCGGATTGTTGGTTGGATTGTTAAGCCAGTACATTTACTTACACTTTTTTTCATATTGCACACATTTTGCATACACACATATACAAAATACACAACACTTTTTTTTTATAACACCCAACACTCTTTATTTATCTTTTACAGTTTGAAAGGCTGAGTGTCTGGTTGTGATTGTGTGTGATTGAAGTGGGAGTGAGTGTGAGTGTGTGAGTGTGTGTAGTGTGAGGATGTCAGGGAGAGATAGGGCTGGGGGAGGAGGGAAGGGGAGTCGCAGGGAGAGGATTATGTACAGAAGGAGCAGCAGGGTCCCCGTCAGGGAGTGAGCGGAGTGGGGAGAGGGAGAGCCAGAAGGGAGGATGGGAGTGGGGTTGCCCAAAGGCCAGGCACACTGAGAAGAGGGATAGAGGGTGCACATGGGGATAGAAGGGGGGAGGAGGGAGAGGATAGGGAGGAACCCACACCAGGGACATCCCAGGGAGGGAGCCAGGCAGCCCAGGACGAGGAGCGTATGAGGTGTCCCAATTTCAGTTTTGCTGAAAACTTCGCTCTCGTCCAGGCTGTCCTGGAGAACCATAATGCCCTCTTTGGACAAGAGAAGGGCAAAGGAGTTGCCCGGAGGCGTAAGGATGCTTGGCAGAAGGTGGTGGAGGCCGTCAATGGAGTGTCCCAACAGAGGAGGAATGTTGACGGGCTTAAGAAGAGATGGAATGATTGCAAGAGGAGGGTCAAGGAGAGGATGGGCCAGGAAGCAATCTCCCAGAGGGCAACTGGAGGTGGGCCTCACTATGAGGCAGAATACAATGAGTGGCAGGAGCTCATTCATCGGTCCCTGAGCCTCACAGCAGTCCGTGGCCTTCCAGGGGCTTGTGACTCAGGGACTGCAACATCAGCACAGCATGCTGGTGAGTAACATCCCACACACTAGTATTATATGTATTTGTGTTATAACATCCTATATTGTCACACATTCATGTACACAATGAGGATCATGGTATTTTGATTACTAACAACTAAATATACAATGATATTTAACATTAAAGGGACATGAAACACAAAGATCTTTTTTCATTATTCAGATAGAGAATATACTTTTAAACAACATCCATATTTACTTCCATTATCTATATTTAATTATTATTTTGAACATCTTAGTTTATTAAATATCAATGCACCTGGGTGAGGCAATCACACGAGGCATTGATGTACAGCCACCAATCAGCAGCTTCTGAGCCTATCAATAAATGCATATCAGCTAAGAATATCAAGATAATGAAGCATATTAGCTACTGGAGGTAAATTACAATATTTTTCGAATTCCATGCTTGTCTAGCTGAATCATTAAATAATCAATATGTTTTGCATGTCCATTTAATGTGACTTAACACATTGAAATTCATGATCTGAGGTAGAATAGTGAAATACTAACATGTCTCAGAGTAACACAGGCCACAAGCCACATGTAGACCTTTCAGTAAATGGACACCATAGTCATCACAACCATAGTGTCACTTAAAGAACACATTTTCTCCATCACTGACATGTACACAGAACTATTGTATGAAACACATACATGTATAATTAGCATATTACAAACCCTCATATCACAAATCTCAATGTGCACAAGCATGTTATAGAGTTAGACATGAGAATGTGGATAGGCCCTAGCATGTAAATTGTATGCCCACATGGATAGATATGTGACTGTACTAATCACTCTCATCATTTGACTCCTTCACAGAACCTCCAGTCACCAGGGTGCCTATGCCCATGAATCCCCCCAACACCGGTTCTAAATATATGTCCACCACAACCACCGGTACAGATACGACAGCAGGAGTATGCCAGGCATGAGATGTCTTGGACTGCGTCCATTGAACATCCACATATCATGCCACCTGCATTAGAGGAGGATACCTGGCAGGACCCGTGGCAGGAGGAATATTCCTATGGCTTGGAGGGGGAGCCCCACCAGCCCCAAAGGGTAGATGTATTTCCCCCCCCCCAAGAATATCAGGGAAACACAGGAGTATACCAGCAGGCTGAGTGGATGCACACCAGCGGACATTGGGACTATCGGTCCATCCCGACATCTGGACCATCATCTTCAGTTGGAAGGGCTCCACCAACTGTAATACATCGCCCTGCACCTCCAGCTCATATCCCTGTTGCTGCACCTCCTGCTGAGATATCTCTTCCTGCACGTCCAGCTGCTGTTTATGTTCCGGCACCTCCAACAGAGGTTATTGTTGCTGCACCTCCATCAGAGGTTATTGTTGCTGCACCTCCATCAGAGGTTATTGTTGCTGCACCTCCATCAGAGGTTATTGTTGCTGCACCTCCATCAGAGGTTATAGTTGCTGCACCTCCAGCTGAGGTTAATGTTCCGGCACCTCCAGCTGAGGTTGTTGTTCTGGCACCTCCAGCTGAGGAACACGTCATTGAAAGAGAGCATATTGTCCCTGCTGATGAAGAGCCCATGGATAATTTGACTTCTGCCATGGGTGATGAATATATCTCACTACAGAGGAGGCAAACTTTGACCTGTGAGACTCTAACAGAAACATGTCAGAATATGCAGAGGGAACAACACAGGTTCCATAGAACACAACACCGTTTGCAACAGAGGTCGAATGAGCTGCAGAGGGACATGGCAGCATCACTATCAGCTATGGTCCAAAATCAGAACCAAATGCTACGTGTAATCTCGGACATGCAAATCCAAAGTGACCAAAGATGGAGGGAACAGAATCAACTGTTGGGGGCTTTGGTGGAGCATTTCACCCAACAGCAGGACATGGCATCAAGTATCTCCTCTGTGACCAGCACTCCTAGTGTATCCACACAACCCAGGAGAGGCAGAAGACCCACACCAGGCCCCTCATCTAAGAGGCCTAAAAAAAAAAAAATATATATTCTATTTCTTTGAAATTCTTGTCCTCTGTTATTTACTATCTAATTGTCATACACATCCATGTGAGTTGTGTTTTAGTACAGTAATATTGTTAAAACATATAATAATACCTGTGTTGAAATGGACCAAAAAGGTATTATTATAATGTTTATGACATATTCATGCTCAATAAACAACATGACATGGTTGTGTCTCAACGGTACATATAGTAATATTAACTTCTAAGATGTACATCAAGGTTTCTCACATCCAATATAAATTTACATGTTGGTATATATAACTAATAATATATTTAAAGAATGTGTGAACATAAGGTATAAATATCCATTATCCTCATTCTTAATGATAGTGAACTAAACATGAATTAAACAAATTATAAATATACAGTAATTAGGGTTGTTAAAGGGACATTAAAGCAAATTATTTGACTTCATGATTTTGAAGGTGAAGATAATTTCTAAATTAAACTATAATTTCATTCTATTATTTCTGTAGCTTCATTCTATTGATATTCTTTGCTGTAAAAAATATCAATATGTGTTTGGTAGCTGATGATTAGTAGCTGTATATAGATGCCTCCTGCAATTTCTTCACTGTGTGCATTTCTATGTCTTCATTAAAGTATATCTAAATTAATAATGAAAATAGGTAATTGATGTCAATTATAAGGTTTGTTATAATTTATCTTCTCTATCCTTAATCATGAAACAATATGTTTGGGTATAGTGTCCCTTTAAGGGAAGGGGGTTGGGATGTAGTACTTTCACTTACATGCAGTGGAAATCCAAACCTTTACATTCTGCAAGACATGATATATACACATGCAATGGTTGGTGAGGTACTGTCAAACATCATAATACATGTGAATGTTACGGTTTACTGTAATTATGAATAAGTAACTTACAGGTGAAGTATTCCTGGATGACATAATCCCTCACTTCATTCCCCCTCAGTGTCCCCCTGTCCACATCCTCAGGTACAGGAACCAGCTGCTGCTGCTGCTCTGGGTCAATGTCCCCCCAACAAACGTGTGTCCACAGCAATGTTGTGTAGAATACAGCAAGCATTGACAATGGAACACACTTTGTTGGGGTTATACTGTAGTGCTCCGCCTGTAACATCCAGACACCTGAACCTGGTTTTTAATAGGCCAAAGCTCCTTTCAATGACATTCCTTGTTCTTATGTGTGCCTCCTGGTACCTGAGTTGTGGCTCTGTAATGGGGTGCACCAAGGGGGTTAATAGCCATGGTCTGCAGCCGTACCCTGCGTCACCTGTCATGTAACATATGTGTTTGGATTACTACAGGTACATCATGTGCTTTAAAAAGGGACACAACATGAATCACATATAAAAGATACATTTCAGCAAAATATTAATGGAAGTAATCAGGATAGTTAATTAAAATTAAAAGGCCTATCTGAATAATGGAAGAGAGATTTATACTAGACTGTCCATTTAATAAGAACCTGCAATTGTGAGCAGCTTGATAATTAACTTTTATTAGATCATTTTCTCCATTCTATAGATAACTCTTGATGACAAGCATATTAGATATGCTCAATTGCTGCTGATTGGTGGCTGCACATTGAAGCCTCATATGATTGGCTCATATATGTGAATTATAATTTATAAAATAAATATATTTAAAGAATGAATGAAATGATATAAGAGAAGTGAATTATAATGCTGTTTAACATTGTATTCTCTATCCGACACATGAGATGACAATATGTGTTTAGTGTCCCTTTATTAGAAATATACAGACAGAATGAAGGTACTCACCAAGCAGCCATCCTCCCGAAAGTGTTCCATTTTCAAACATATTGAATAAGGAGGCCTGGCGCAGGATGTAGGAATCATGTGCACTCCCTGGGAAGCCTGCATACACATGTAAGAATTTCAGATTGGTATCGCAGACCATCTGGCAATTCAATGAGTGAAACCCTTTCCTGTTAATATAGAGGATTGTCTCCTCATGTGGGGCCACAATACGCACATGTGTGCAATCAATTGCCCCCATGACATTAGGAATACCCCCCAGTCGATAGAAGCCTTGTTTAAGACGGTTCCATTCCTGGGGGGTATGGGGGAAATGAATGTATCGTTGTGTCTGGTTATCTAGAGCAGTCAGAACCTCCCCTAGAATCCTGGAGAAGGTAGACTGCGCTAGGCCAGACACAAGCCCCTCTGTTGACTGGTATGAGCCAGTTGCCAGGAAGTGTACAACACACAACAGCTTCTGCATACCAGTCAGAGCTCGGTTCCTATACGCTTGAGGGTCAATTTCATCCTTCAACACCTCATATAGGTTAATGAGGCTTGCAGATGTCAAGCGATATTTTTCCCTGACCTCCACTTCTGTCATCCCAAACAGGGTGACCCTAACCCTGTGTACCCTTGGTGCTCTTCCCCTCTGCTGATGCCTTCGTCTTATAGGCCCTGCTGGCCTATGGGCAGCTGCAGCAACAGCAGCATGGGGAGCACCAGGAACAGGGACAACAGCAGGAGGATCAGGGAGGGCAGCAGCAGCAGCTGGAGCAGGGACAGCTACAGCACCATGACCAGGGACCTCAGCAGCAGGGATACCATCCAAAACTGGGGCTTGTAGGGGTTCCAGCACCCCTTGTGCCCCACGACGCTGTCTCACTCTAAATGCTATATACTGCAAGGGAAACATGGTGGCTAATGAGGGTGTGCATTTGCAGGTGTTTTAAGGTTGCAGGTGAGGGGTTGTGCTGTTTGTGATTGGTTTGACACACTTGCAGGGGCAGGAATAATAAATGCTTTTAAGAGGTTAACTATTTGTGAACAAGCTGCTGCTATGTATATTGTTAGGCATGCATTTGTTAGGCCTTCTGAGAGTTACGTTGGTTTCTAAGTCAGTGCAAGGGTACCTGCGCCTTCAATTTGTGGCGAGCTGAGAATGGCGTAGATTTAGAAAAATCTGCGCGCGTAAGTCTTTACGCCGTATATAGGATAGCAAATTGCGCGTGTTTTATATGTCAGTCTATGGGCCAAAAAACTACGGGCGACGCCAGAAATCTACGCGCGTAACTTCTAGCTTACGCCGTATATAGGATACCAAATCCGCGCAATTCTTGGCGTCGCCGGCTTTTGCGGGCGACGATTTTTATCGGATCGACCCCTTGGTGTTCACCTTAAATTGTATTCACTGTTGAACCTTAAATAAAATATATATATATATATATAAAAAAAGAGAGATATGAATTACTATGGGAGACTTTCAAAGCAGTAATTAGAGGTGAGATAAAATCATATTTAATTGGGAAAAAACGGGAATCGCAAAGAAAAGAAGTTTATCCAGTCGAGTGAGAAATTGATATAACTCATTTCTTAGAGATCCATCAAATAGTTTTTGGGAAAAGTATATTAGGGCAAAAAAAGAAAGATACATTTTTCTGACGCAAAAAATGAGACAGGAGGAAATAAGAACAAGGGCATTTTTTTTTACAGGCAGAGCGGTAAAGCTGGAAAATTTCTTGCCAATTTAGTCAAGCTTAAAAAGAAAAAAAGACCATGTATAGAACAATTAAAGTGGGGAATGAAGGGTATGTAAATAATAGCGAGATAAGTAAGCAAGTACTGGAATTTTATCAAAAAATATATTCAGAAGGCTCAGTATGTCAGGAAATGAAAACACAATTTCGGGAGAAGATAATGTTACCTAAGTTAGACAAGGATAAGCTTGAGGTACTAAATAGCCCTATAACTTTAGAAGAGATTAAAAAAGCAATCAAGCTGACGTCAGCAAACAAAGCGCCTGGCCCAGACCAGCTACCAATAGAACTTTATAAAATCTTAGGGGAAGAAATAAGTCCAACGTTCGAAGGTCTATTTAATGTAATTTATATGCAAGGTGAGTTACAATCCAAGTACTTTACGGCTTCAACAATTTCTTTAAATTTTAAAAAAGTATAAGGACCCGGAAGATTTAAACGGGTACAGACACATTTCATTAATAAACAATTATTATAAAATATTGATGAGTATTATTGCACAAAGGTTAAAAGCAATTATGGCCCCATTGGTACATAAGGATCAAGTGGGCTTTATGCCAAGCAGAAACTCAACTATTAATTTAAACAAATTACAACTGACTATTGACTATTATTGGTTCCAAATTAATAGAAAAGGAATTATTTCTAAAATGACAAGGCTGTGACAACAATCGACGCAGAAAAACGTTTGATATGATAACATGGGACCATTTGTTTACGACAATAGACAAATTTGGGCAAATATCACAGTTAACGGGTGCAATACAACTAGCTTCCCCCTTCAGAGAGGGACAAGAAAGGGATGCCCGCTATCCCCATATTTGTTTAATTTAGCGATTGAACCATTGGCACTATATATTAGAAAGGAAGTGGAAGGTATTTGGCTGGGTAAGAGGAAAATTATGCCGTTATTGTATGCAGATGATCTTTTAGTCTTTGTGAGAGACACTAAGAAAAATATGCCAATCTTAATTCAAGCTCTAGAAAGGTTTAGTACATTCTCGGGATATAAAGTAAATTTTAATAAATCAGAAGTTTTTTGGATATATAAGAACAGAGATAGCTACAGGGACTGTCCTTTTAAAGAAACAAAAAAAAGGAGCTCAACTATTTTGGTATTAGGCTAGATAGAGACCCCAGTAAATGGTATTCGGCAAACTATAACCTTATATTCGCAAAAATCTTTAACGATTTGGCAAATTGGGCGAAATTCCCCTTAACTTTATCTGGGAAAATCAATCTGATCAAAATGGTGGCATTCTCAAAATTACTATACCTATTACAAAATTTACCTGTGTTTATCAAACGGAAAGACCTCCAGACATTTAAGCAGAAATGTGTAAGGTTTTTATGGGGAGAAAAACGGAGGGCACTGGCATTACAAAAAATGGCATATTATAGAAAAGGAGGATTGTCCTTCCCTGATATAGAATTATATAATTTAGTCTGTATGGGGAAAAATTGCCATGGACTGGTTAACAGAGACAGATCACTATTCTATTTTTTGCTTGGAGGAACAATTGGTCAGACCCTATGCGCTAAAGGCGTCATTACATTGTAAGGAGAATCTCCCGACAGAAGTTAAAAACTTGTCGTCTAATAAAATTGTTTAAATATCACAAGCTAACCCGAGTTGGTCTAAATATCTTACAATAGCAGGTAACCCGAATTTTGAACCAGCGTTAGGTTCAAGAGTTTTTCAAGAATGGAAGCAGCAAGGTCTTATTTATTTACAGCAATTAAAAGAAAGACTAGAAGGTGTAAAACTTTTCAAGAGTTTAAAAATTAATGTAGGTTACCAGATAAAGAATCTTTTGCATACCTGCAGGTGCAAATTTTTTTAATAAAATAGTTGCAGAGAATTTGGAATATAGCTCATGGAAACTTTTAGGACCAGTCCTGAATATTTATAAGGTGGGGAATCACTCCATTTATGTACTTTACAAAGCACTTAAAACCCTACAGGGTAAAGAGAATATAGATAAAATTGCAGCTAAATGTTGAATATCAATCTCACAGAACGTTTTATTTTGAGAGCAATAGAGCTGGCAAAATGTTAGCCAGGGCTCTAAAAAAGAAAAGATTAAAGTAATATATTTATGAATGCCAACCCCCCCCCCCCCCCCCGATATAAAAAGCCCTTACAGACTACCTCTGAAATTCTAAAATCATTCCATGCATACTACACCACACTATATAACTTACTGAACAATTCACAAATTTCAGGCCACCCCATTGCATTGGAACAATACCTAGACAATTGTAGATTGCCTGCTATATCTAAAGAAAAGCAAGCTCAACTCAATAGAACAATCTCACTGCAAGAAACGCTTGTAGCTATAAAAAGCTTGAAACTGGGTAAAAGTCCAGGCCCTGATAGCTTTACAGCTAAATATTATCACACTTTCTCAAATTCTTAACTCTATTCCTTGAGTCACTTTTTAATGAAACTAATATAAATAATCCGTTCCCACCCTCAATGTTAGAGACGCAGGTAGTGGTGCTGCCTAAACCGGGCAAACCACCCACGACGCCAGTCAATTTTCACCCAATTTCCTTACTTAACATAGATATAAAAATATATGTGAAAATCTTGGCCTTCAGAATCAACCAAGTCCTACCTGAAATAGTCCATACCAACCAAGCCGGCTTCACCCCTTCACCCCAACATCCGTGTTCCTATCAATGGACGCGGAGAAAGCCTTTGATAGATTAGATTGGCACTTTACAAAAATTTGTCTTTCACCAAGATTTTATTAGGAAAATATTTACTCTCTATCATAACCCTCAGGCAAAAATTAGATTAAACGACGCGATATCCAACCCATTCACTACTATTACCAACGGCACAAGACAAGGATGTCCCCTGTCGCCACTACTATTTGTCATAGCAATGGAAGTCCTTGCTTCGTATATCAGGGACAACAAAGACATCAAAGGCTTTACCATTGGCTCATCAGAGTATAAAATTACATTGTATGCCGATGACATTTTCTTAACGCTCCTAGACCCTGAAAATTCGATTCCTCCCATAATGCAAACGATACAGACCTATGGTCTCTACTCCAATTTTAGTATTAACATAGCAAAATCAGAGCTGCTCGGCATCCATCAGACAGCCTCTAACCTAAGCCTAATCCAAAATCAATTCAGTTTCCATATTCAACATAAAGCTATTAAATATCTCGGCATTTATATCTCGCCACACCTAGAAGACATAATCACGCTGAACTATGACACCTTAAAAACGACCATACAAAACATGCTACGCTCTTGGAACCAAAAGCCATTATAATGGTTGCGAAGAGTAAATGCCTTAAAAATGATCATCCTCCCAAAAATCTTATACCTCCTACAGACATTACCTATACCATTGTCAGACCACATGATCTCCAGCTTACAGAAAATTTTGAATACATTTATTTGGTCAAACAAACGACCTCACTTTAACACTAATACCCTCTATCGCCCTAAAGATATGGGAGGAATTGGAGCCCCAAATATAGGTCAATATAGACACAAAAACAAACTTAAATCATTGTCCTAGATCACCAACCTCTTAGGACTTAACTTCCAGAATTGGTATACCTACATACAAATATCACACTATTTAACGTCCCATCCAGATAAGGCCTCCATCAGACGCCCCCCTGACTAATTTTGAGAATCTTTGTTATCTCTAACACCCACGTAAGGGAATTCTATCACTAACTTATAGGTTGCTGTCCTCAATCCTCTATTCTTCTCCCCCCACATATGTGGCGAAATGGGAAAATGAAATAGATCAACTTTTGTCTCCAAC
Source organism: Bombina bombina (assembly GCF_027579735.1). Taxonomy (NCBI): domain Eukaryota; kingdom Metazoa; phylum Chordata; class Amphibia; order Anura; family Bombinatoridae; genus Bombina; species Bombina bombina. The sequence goes on along the minus strand of NC_069502.1, from coordinate 846,330,283 downwards.
TGACCAACTGTTTCCCAACTTAAACGGTGAATGTTGGAGAGGCTGCTCTGAGACCGCTACCTTTTTTCATATCTGGTGGCAATGCCCAACAGTTAAATCATATTGGCTCTCAATTAAACTAGAAATTGAAGCAGTCCTCTCCCTAACCTTCACCTTTGATCCTTGGATTTTCCTTTTTAATTCCCTAAGATAAAATGTAAATTGAGACAGACGCTCTTAACTATTATGATAAATTCTGCCAAAAAACAACTACACTGGAAAACAAACAGTCTCCCATCTACAAACACATGGAAATCTATAGTGACACACACACTTCAACTGGAGAAATACCACTATGTACACACTAAACGTATAAACGAGTATCACAGCATCCTATTTCTAAACATACTTAAATATTTAAATAAAAAAATCAATTCTCGGAGAACATTCAATGATGGTGTCACCAGATTAAGGCCTAGATTTGGAGTTTGGCGGTAAAAGGGCTGTTAACGCTCCGCGGGCTTTTTTCTGGCCGCACCATAAAATTAACTCTGGTATCGAGAGTTCAAACAAATGCTGCTTTAGGCTCCAAAAAAAGAGCGTAGAGCATTTTTACCGCAAATGCAACTCTCGATACCAGAGTTGCTTACGGACGCGGCCGGCCTCAAAAACGTGCTCGTGCACGATTCTCCCATAGGAAACAATGGGGCTGTTTGAGCTGGAAAAAAACCTAACACCTGCAAAAAAGCAGCGTTCAGCTCCTAACGCAGCCCCATTGTTTCCTATGGGGAAACACTTCCTACGTCTGCACCTAACACTCTAACATGTACCCCGAGTCTAAACACCCCTAACCTTACACTTATTAACCCCTAATCTGCCGCCCCCGCTATCGCTGACCCCTGCATATTTTTTTTAACCCCTAATCTGCCGCTCCGTAAACCGCCGCTACTTACATAATCCCTATGTACCCCTAATCTGCTGCCCTAACATCGCCGACCCCTATATTATATTTATTAACCCCTAATCTGCCCCCCTCAACGTCGCCGACACCTGCCTACACTTATTAACCCCTAATCTGCCGAGCGGACCTGAGCGCTACTATAATAAAGTTATTAACCCCTAATCCGCCTCACTAACCCTATCATAAATAGTATTAACCCCTAATCTGCCCTCCCTAACATCGCCGACACCTACCTTCAATTATTAACCCCTAATCTGCCGAGCGGACCTCACCGCTATTCTAATAAATGGATTAACCCCTAACGCTAAGTCTAACCCTAACACTAACACCCCCCTAACTTAAATATAATTTACATCTAACGAAATAAATTAACTCTTATTAAATAAATGATTCCTATTTAAAGCTAAATACTTACCTGTAAAATAAATCCTAATATAGCTACAATATAAATTATAATTATATTGTAGCTATTTTAGGATTAATATTTATTTTACAGGCAACTTTGTAATTATTTTAACCAGGTACAATAGCTATTAAATAGTTAAGAACTATTTAATAGTTACCTAGTTAAAATAATAACAAATTTACCTGTAAAATAAATCCTAACCTAAGTTATAATTAAACCTAACACTACCCTATCAATAAAATAATTAAATAAACTACCTACAATTACCTACAATTAACCTAACACTACACTATCAATAAATAAATTAAATACAATTCCTACAAATAAATACAATTAAATAAACTAGCTAAAGTACAAAAAATAAAAAAGAACTAAGTTACAGAAAAATAAAAAAATATTTACAAACATAAGAAAAATATTACAACAATTTTAAACTAATTACACCTACTCTAAGCCCCCTAATAAAATAACAAAGCCCCCCCAAAATAAAAAATTCCCTACCCTATTCTAAATTAAAAAAGTTACAAGCTCTTTTACCTTACCAGCCCTGAACAGGGCCCTTTGCGGGGCATGCCCCAAGAATTTCAGCTCTTTTGCCTGTAAAAGAATAAATACAAAACCCCCCCCCCAACATTACAACCCACCACCCACATACCCCTAATCTAACCCAAACCCCCCTTAAATAAACCTAACACTAAGCCCCTGAAGATCTTCCTACCTTGTCTTCACCATCCAGGTTCACCGATCCGTCCTGAAGAGCTCCTCCGATGTCCTGATCCAAGCCCAAGCGGGGGCTGAAGAGGTCCATGATCCGGTCAAAGTCTTCATCCAAGCGCGGCAGAAGAGGATCTTCCATCCGATTGAAGTCATCATCCAGGCGGCATCTTCTATGGTCTTCCATCCGGAGCGAAGCGGCAGGATCCTGAAGACCTCCAGCGCGGAACATCCATCCGGACCGACGACTGAACGACGAATGACTGTTCCTTTAAGGGACGTCATCCAAGATGGCGTCCCTCGAATTCCGATTGGCTGATAGGATTCTATCAGCCAATCGGAATTAAGGTAGGAATTTTCTGATTGGCTGATGGAATCAGCCAATCAGAATCTAGTTCAATCCGATTGGCCGATCCAATCAGCCAATCAGATTGAGCTCGCATTCTATTGGCTGATCGGAAACAGCCAATAGAATGCGAGCTCAATCTGATTGGCTGATTGGATCAGCCAATCGGATTGAACTTGATTCTGATTGGCTGATTCCATCAGCCAATCAGAAAATTCCTACCTTAATTCCGATTGGCTGATAGAATCCTATCAGCCAATCGGAATTCGAGGGACGCCATCTTGGATGACGTCCCTTAAAGGAACAGTCATTCATCGTTCAGTCGTCGGTCCGGATGGATGTTCCGCGCTGGAGGTCTTCAGGATCCTGCCGCTTCGCTCCGGATGGAAGACCATAGAAGATGCCGCCTGGATGATGACTTCAATCGGATGGAAGATCCTCTTCTGCCGCGCTTGGATGAAGACTTTGACCGGATCATGGACCTCTTCAGCCCTCGCTTGGGCTTGGATCAGGACATCGGAGGAGCTCTTCAGGACGGATCGGTGAACCTGGATGGTGAAGACAAGGTAGGAAGATCTTCAGGGGCTTAGTGTTAGGTTTATTTAAGGGGGGTTTGGGTTAGATTAGGGGTATGTGGGTGGTGGGTTGTAATGTTGGGGGGGGGGTATTGTATTTATTCTTTTACAGGCAAAAGAGCTGAAATTCTTGGGGCATGCCCCGCAAAGGGCCCTGTTCAGGGCTGGTAAGGTAAAAGAGCTTGTAACTTTTTTAATTTAGAATAGGGTAGGGAATTTTTTATTTTGGGGGGCTTTGTTATTTTATTAGGGGGCTTAGAGTAGGTGTAATTAGTTTAAAATTGTTGTAATATTTTTCTTATGTTTGTAAATATTTTTTTATTTTCTGTAACTTAGTTCTTTTTTATTTTTTGTACTTTAGCTAGTTTATTTAATTGTATTTATTTGTAGGAATTGTATTTAATTTATTTATTGATAGTGTAGTGTTAGGTTAATTGTAGGTAATTGTAGGTAGTTTATTTAATTATTTTATTGATAGGGTAGTGTTAGGTTTAATTATAACTTAGGTTAGGATTTATTTTACAGGTAAATTTGTTATTATTTTAACTAGGTAACTATTAAATAGTTCTTAACTATTTAATAGCTATTGTACCTGGTTGAAATAATTACAAAGTTGCCTGTAAAATAAATATTAATCCTAAAATAGCTACAATATAATTATAATTTATATTGTAGCTATATTAGGATTTATTTTACAGGTAAGTATTTAGCTTTAAATAGGAATAATTTATTTAATAAGAGTTAATTTATTTCGTTAGATAAAAATTATATTTAACTTAGGGGGGTGTTAGTGTTAGGGTTAGACTTAGCTTTAGGGGTTAATCAATTTATTAGAATAGCGGTGAGCTCCGCTCGGCAGATTAGGGGTTAATAATTGAAGTTAGGTGTCGGCGATGTTAGGGAGGGCAGATTAGGGGTTAATACTATTTATGATAGGGTTAGTGAGGCGGGTTAGGGGTTCATAACTTTATTATAGTAGCGCTCAGGTCCGCTCGGCAGATTAGGGGTTAATAAATGTAGGCAGGTGTCGGCGACGTTGAGGGGGGCAGATTAGGGGTTAATAAATATAATATAGGGGTCGGCGATGTTAGGGCAGCAGATTAGGGGGTACATAGGGATAACGTAGGTGGCGGCGATTTGCGGTCGGAAGATTAGGGGTTAATTATTGTAAGTAGCTGGCGGCGACGTTGTGGGGGGGCAGGTTAGGGGTTAATAAATATAATATAGGGGTCGGCGGGGTTAGGGGCAGCAGATTAGGGGTACATAAGTATAACGTAGGTGGCGGTCGGCAGATTAGGGGTTAAAAATTTTAATCGAGTGGCGGCGATGTGGGGGGACCTCGGTTTAGGGGTACATAGGTAGTTTATGGGTGTTAGTGTACTTTAGGGTACAGTAGTTAAGAGCTTTATGAACCGGCGTTAGCCAGAAAGCTCTTAACTCCTGCTATTTTCAGGCGGCTGGAGTTTTGTCGTTAGAGCTCTAACGCTCACTTCAGAAACGACTCTAAATACCAGCGTTAGAAAGATCCCATTGAAAACATAGGATACGCAAATGGCGTAGGGGGATCTGCGGTATGGAAAAGTCGCGGCTGAAAAGTGAGCGTTAGACCCTTTAATCAATGACTCCAAATACCGGCGGTAGCCTAAAACCAGCGTTAGGAGCCTCTAACGCTGGTTTTGACGGCTACCGCCGAACTCCAAATCTAGGCCATAGATAGCTAACCCCCTAACAAACTCAACATTATGTTTGTGATGTACAGTATGTATTACTTGTAGAACAATGCATCTAAGGTTTTAATTATGTGTGTTTTCAATTGAGGTGTAACTGTATACTCATTCACGTTGTTTATTTTGTGATGGTCTCATGTTGTAAACCTTCAAATTACATCAATAAAACTTTTAAAATGGAAAAAAAAAAAATTACAGCTAAATGGTCACAGCCAGTAGAGAAAGTACAAAAAAGTCTACAGATCAAGCAACCCTGACAATTGCATGGAGAGAATCCCACTTAAAAATGGTAAATAGAATGTATATTACTCCTGCAGTAAAAGCAAAGTGGGTCAAGTCAGCAAATAATAAGTGTCCCAAATGTTGTCTTGTAGCTGCAGATTTTCAACATTGTCTATGGAGTTGCCCCAAAATTCAAACATTTTGGAAAAAGTTGAACTTCTGGCTTAATAAAAAAAAGATCATATCATGAAGAACAAATACCGCAAGTGAGCAATACGTTTTTGAATACAGTAATTTTGATAGGTAGATCAATTATTTTAAAATATTGGAAATCGAAGAAGAGCCCGAATCTAAGAGAATGTATAAATAAAGTAAAAGGACAACTAATAGAACAATATGACACCTCTGTAGATTCAGAAAATGAAATAAAACTCTTTTTTAACAAGAGGAGAATGTCTATACAGTCATTGAGCATAGAAGAACAAAGACAACTAATTTCACCCTTTGGAGGGTCTGAGTTCCTGACTAGTTTCTGCTATTGAGAAGAATGAATACCCTAGTATTTTGGAATAAATACATTTTTTTTTTTCTTGTTTTGTTTCTGTTTTTGTTGTGGTGTTTTTTGTGCCTTGCATGGCACGTTATGTCTTGTGGGGTTGCGTGTAGGTGGCATTTGTGGTGGATGATGTATTAGTAATGGTTGAAAATAAGTCAACAGAGTGGTAGAAATGTATTTAGAGTAATAGGATTAGTGCATATAACAGTTAGACTATAAGGAGCCTAAGATAGATTGGGGTATATAAAGAAAGAAGGCTCAGGAGGATACCCGCACTTCTCAGAATGTTTTTTTTTCTTTTCTATTTTTCTGGATCTTACAAGGTATTTACACATCCTGCGAGGTGTGCTTGCTTTTGTTTCTTTGTTTATGCTTCCTTATGTTGTGGAGGTACCCAATATGCATTAATTGAAATTGTACACTCTGTTGGATTAATCAATAAAAATATAATTTAAAAAAAGTGACAGATTCTGGCTCTCTTTTATTGCACAAGAGGCTCCCTGATGTTGTCTTTTGTTCAGGCTCTGGCTATAATCAGACCTGTGTTTATATCTACTGCTCCTCCTTTTAAATCTAGTTCTTAAAGTTTTGCAGAGGGCTCCATTTAAGCCTATGCATGTAGTTGACATATAAATTACTGTCTTGGAAGGTTATTTTTTCTACTTTGGCTATTGCTTCGGCATGCAGAGTTTATGAGATGGCTGCCCTGCAATGTGAGCCTCCTTACTTAGTTTTTCATGCTGATAAGGCTGTTCTTCATACTGGGTTAGGTTCTTTCTGATCGCAACATCAATCAGGAGATTGTGGTTCCTTCCTTGTGTCCTAATCCTTCCTCTTCGAAGGAATAAGTACTTCATAATTTGGATGTGGCTTGGGCTTTGAAGTTCTATCTTCAAGATACGAAGGAATTTAGACAGACGTCTTCTTTGTTTGTTGTCTATTCTGGGAAGCGTAGAGGGCAGAAGGCCTCTTCCACTTACTTATCTTTTTGGTTGAGGAGTCTTATTCGCTTAGCATATGAGACAGCGGGACATAAGCCTCCTCAGAGGATTAAGGCTCATTCAACTAGAGCTGTGGCTTCCTTGTGGGCCTTTAAAAATTAGGCCTCTATGGAGCAGATTTATAGGGCAGCTACCTGGTCCTTCTTACATACTTTTTCAAAATTTTACAAGTTTGACGTGTTTGCTTTGGCTGAAGCAGCTTTTCGGAGAAAGTTTTAGCAGGCTGTGGTGCCCTCAAAATAGGGTCCACCTCTCTTTTTACCCACCCTTTTTTATTCAGTGTCCTTTAGAGCTTTAGGTATATGTTTCCTACAAGTAAGGAATGAAGCCGTGGACTCTCTTCATATTAAGAAGGAAAACATAAATTATGCTTACCAGATCATTTCCTTTCCTTCTGTATGAGGAGAGTCCACGGTCCCCACCCGTGTTCTCTGTTGGGCGGACCAAAATGTTTGTTTATTCTTCTGGCACCTTTTATACCCTGATATTTCTCCTACTGTTCCTTGTTCCCTTGGCAGAATGACTGGGATATGAGGAAGTGAGGGAGGTATTTAAGCCTTTGGCTTGGGTGTCTTTGCCTCCTCCAGGTGGCCAGGTTCTGTATTTCCCACAAGTAAGGAATGAAGCCATAAATTATCCTCATACAGAAGGAAAGGAAATTATCTGGTAAGCATAATTTATGTTTGATAACTATCTCAGCAGTAACCGCCAATAAAATGTTACTATATCTGTTAGAATATCACCATAAATATTAATTCTCTCAGTGGTGTACTCCAATAAAATGTTGGTACATCTCAGGAGTGTCAGAGATGAGATATTTATGAAGGAACGCCTCACGGGGGGCTATAGTATGTCAGAGAATTTGTCTAAATGATAAAAGATGCCAACAGTCTTATTTTTTATAAATGGTGGCTTAGATAGTGAAATGTTTACTACCACATGACTGTTAGGGTCACCAGATAATGTGGAGAAGCAAAATAATGCCACAAAATACTGAGCTCAAACTTGTTGCAGTTACCTATATGTGACTAGTCGTTAATCGATACCAGCAACTTGAACAAGTTATTGCTAATAATGTCAACACCTTAGGTATACATTAGCTACCATGTAGCCATTATCGTCAATAAGTGATATATAAAGGTGGGAGGGTACCATAAAATACTAAATACAATTGTAGTATTAAAATAGTATATATATTTTCATTGCAAAAAACTATAAAAAAAATCACAAAAAGGTTCAGTCTGGGAGGCACACAAATGTATGATTAGGGGGGAGCTTATCGCCTTAAAGGCCGCCAAAAACAAACAGCGAACCCAACACTTAAAATCAATACTGGATGACTTGTCTAAGCTCCAGGATATACATAAATGGTTCCCTTATGGAAAATATACAACACAAAAGAAATCAACTATCATTGTATTTGGGCACCAAAGCAAAACGTAAAGCTTTGTTTCTCAAAAAGACATACTATTAAGGGGCTAACAAGCAGGGAAAACTCCTGGCAAGGCTCTTAAGGAGGACGGACAACAAAAAATGTATTATGACCATTAAAGATGATGAAGGCAGAACTTGGGTCTCCTCCAGAGATATTGCGAACAAATTCAGCCTTTATTATGAAAAGCTCTACAACTTAGAACAGACAAAGACCCCACCCAGCCAAACTGACATAGCTAATTATATTTCCCAGCTCCACCTTCCGTCTCTTTCCAGAGAACAGAGAGGAGTTTGACTCCCCTTTCACCCTTAAAGAACTTAGGGACACAAAGTCTCTGCCTACGGGGAAGGATCCAGGCCCAGACGGATTTGGTAATGCTTATTATGCCAAGTTTGCGAACACCCTGTCGTCCCACCTCCTTTTATACTTCAAAGAAATAGATAGAAACAAAATTTTCCCTCCCATTGCCCTACAGGCCCATATAACAGTTATCCCTAAGCCAAATAAACCCTCAGACTCCATCCCTAATTATCATCCCATATCGCTGTTTAACTCTGACGTCAAGATATATGCCAAGATGCTATCTAATAGACTTAGCTCGATTTTACCACTGTTGATCCACCAAGATCAAGTGGGGTTCGTGTTAAATAGAGAGGCCAAGGATAACACTGTGCGCAATCTTCATTTACTTTGGCACACTAAAAAGTACCCCGACCATATGGCTTTCTACAGATGCTGAGAAAGCTTTCGATAGGGTTAGCTGGTCAGTCCTGAAAGCAACGATGAGGGCATTCAGCCTGGGGCACATAATGTTAAATAGAATTTTTGCTTTATACGAATCTCCAAGTGCCTGGATTTCCCTTAACGGCATTCTCTCTCCCCCCGTTTCCAATAACCAATGGAACACAACAGGGGTGTCCTTTATCCCCCTTGTTATTTGTTTGCCTACGTAAACATTGGCAACCAAGGTGAGAGCCAACCCATATATTTTGGGTATCCTACTTAATCAAGAAGACTATAAAACTGTCTCTATTCGCAGACAACATTTTATTCACACTCACAAACCCTGAAAAGTCGATCCCCACCTTGCTAAAGGAGTTTGACTTATTTGGCGGACTCACAAACTTTCTGATTAACCAGACTAAATCAGAGATACTCTGTGTCTCTTTGCCCCCACAATTAGAACAGCAACTTAAAAACAACTGCCCATTCATTCAGATGTAGGAAATCCCTAAAATACCTTGGCATATTCTTGGCAGAAGACATTGATAAAGATAGCCTTATCACGAGAACTGGCCTCAAGGAGCGCCAGGAATCTTTCATGGCTAGGAAGGATAAATGCCATCAAAATGAATGCCTTCCCCAGGCTCCTCTACATACTTCAGACTCTTCCAATCCCCCTCCCACCTACATATACGGCCCAGGTCCAAAAGCTTTTTAGCTCCTTCATATGGAAGGGTAAACACCCAAGGATCAACAGTTTAACCATGATGCGCTCGAAGAGCCAAGGGGGTCTTGGGGTACCCAACATATATACGTACAGGATTGCCATATTCCTCCAGCGGATTCTGGACTGGAAAATTCATAGAGCCCAGAAAAGCTGGGTCAACATTTAAGATAATCTAAACCCTAGCTTGAGCCTGTCCACTCTGTTGGAGCCCTAACGTTGGCCAATTAGTCAAAGGCATAACTAATCCAATCACCAATGAAACAGCAAAACAATGGGAGGCAGCAAATAGACAAAATCCATATCTCTCCTCTATACCGTCTTCCCTGACCTCTTTAATCCATAATAGTGAATTCTCCTTAACCAATGTTGTCTCCCATGGCTCAGAAGGGATATCTAGTGAAGTCAGTATTCATGACCTAGTAATAGGTGAATGAGTCTATTCTCAGACACATTTGCTGGAGAAAGGATTTGAATGGGCACAGAATTGCTATACAGATAGGAGGATCCATCACTATTTTACTACACACACACACTATAATAACCTAATTAGACCACTCACTAACCTAGAAAAACTGTCAATTTCCTCAAAGCCGCTGAAACATACACTGACCAATCTGCACTGTCTTCTGTCCTATCCCCCACCAGGCAACCTCCCACAGTCTATATAGTCATGGGAAAGAGAGCTGGGAGTTATTATTCTCCCGCAAACAGCTAACAACTTATTCAATAACACTAAATATTTGTCTTCCTCAGCATCAATATTAGAACTGAATTACAAAATCTTACATAATTGGTACCTCACACCCAGACGAATTCATAAAATATATCCATCAACCAACAATAAATGCTGGAGATGCGGTCACGTTGGGAGCGGGATGGGACACATGTGGTGGTGGTGTAATAGTGTCAACAGGTTTTGGAGGAACATATTAGCAGAGGCCGCAATGGCCTTCCAAATTTCCCTCGAAATAGATCCCTTGATAATGCTACTCAATAAAAATATCAAACTCCCCACCAAAGCCCACAAAATCTTATTTAGGATATTCACCAATAGTGCTAAATCTCTGATAGACAAAAATTGGAAATCAGACTCATTCCCAACTTTAGACATATGGCGACAGAAAGTCACAGAGATGATAGAACTGTAAGAATACAGATCCTACCTATGCGACACAAGAGACTCCTACATGGCATCTCAAGCTATGTAGGAGCAGAACATCACACACCAACATCTGCTTAACACCAATTCCCTGGCCCTTCCTTAGGCGATTCTGGTGGATCCACCCCAACTACCTTAAAGAGAGTACTTATACTCATTCAGGCCGGCGAGGAATGTCAACCCTAAGCGCACCCCGCATACAACACCAACCACTCATCATAACTCAAAGAACTGCATTGCAAAAGTAGTGAACAAACCTGTACCTTTTTTCGTTTTTCGTCTTATTTTTATTTTTTTTGTTTCTGTGTTAAAGTTCGCACGATATGTGTAATTGAGATACTCCTGTGCTATACATATAATGTTTCATGACTTATCTTTCATGCTTGTATCATGTCCCGCAGGATTGTGAAATTCTTTCTTTCAATAAAAAGAATTTAGAATATAAAAATCACAAAAAGGACAAAGATACAAATCGTACTAACAAAGTGCAGTGATAGCAAATAAAAGCAATATATATTATACAGTTTAGATTAAAATAATGTGGCAGATTTTGTAAAAATACAGGTAAGGGATATACTTCAGTATATTGAATGGTTAAAAATGGTATTGAGCAATATTAGTATAAAACATAAAAACCAGTGTATTAGTCTAGAGTTTTACAATTATCATCTCAATATACTCTGGCAGTTAGCATTAGAGGGAGTAGAAACAGTCTAAAACTGATATATTGAAATTAGTAAAATCTAATACAATGTGTAGCAACAAAAGAAAAAAGTAGAATCTAATACAATATGTTGCAACAAATGTAGAAAGTACTATTCAAAGCTAATGCGTCTCGTAGCGAAATAAAGTTGTAGTGTCTCAAACGGATAGTGGAAACTTCTAATTGATAAATTTGAAAATTAATACAGAGTTAATAAAAATACAGACGGTTAGATTACGAGTTTTGAGTTATGGCTCATAACGCTGCTTTTTCACTACCGCTACTATTACGAGTCTTGTAGGTACAGCTGTACCGCACACTTTTTTGGGCCGTAACGCAACGTAACTTCCGCACCTTTCAAAAAGTTCTTTTTCAATGGGACTTCCATAGCGCCGGTATTACGAGTTTTGCCTGGGAGGCCAAAAAGTGAGTGGCACATCCTATACCGACAAGATTTGTACCGCCATCTAAAGTCAGTAGTTATGGGTTTTGCGCTACAAAGCTGTAGCATAAAACTCTTAACTAAAGTGTTACCAAGTACGCTCCGGACATCGCCGCCACTATAATAAACATATTAACCCCTAAACCACCGCACTCCCACATCACAAACACTAGTTAAATATTATTAACCCCTAATCTGCCGTCCCCAACGTCACCGCTGCCACTATACTAAAGTTATTAACCCCTAACACCCCTAACTTTAATATAATTAAAATAAATCTAAATAAAAATTACCATCATTAACTAAATAATTCCTATTTAAAACTAAATACTTACCTGTAAAATAAACCCTAAGCTAGCTACAATATAACTAATAGTTACATTACAACTATCTTAGGTTTTATTTTTATTTCACAGCTAAGTTTGTATTTATTTTAACTAGGTAGATTAGTTAGTAAATAGTTAACTATTTACTAACTACCTAGTTATTATTATTATTATTTATAAAGCGCCAACAGATTACGCAGCGCTATACAAAGAATAAAAAACATTACAGGGATACAGTAATACATAAACAAGTACAGTAGGGGTAAATAACAGTTGTAGGTGCGACAATTCAGTTATACAAAAGGAGAGAAATGCCCTGCCCTTGAGCACAATCAGTAGTAGTTTACTTTAAATACAAAGTGGCCTGCAGGTAGAAAGGCTCTCAAGCTTACAATCTAAAGGAGAGGGAATGGACACAGAAGGTAAGGGAGAATTTTTTTTTATTATGTCTGATATAAGGCTGAGTGAATTGAGAGCGAGTGATGACATGGGGGGGAGTGTATGGTGACTGAGCAAGTGAGATTTGGAAAAGTTTAAAAGAATGTGGTAATATGTCAGTACAAAGGCTGTGAGTCTGAAGTGGTTTCTCTATCCTGGATTATTAGTGACAGCTGCACATAATTACTGTTAGGTGTGTGTATATATTAAGGTAAACAATTGGGTGGGTGGGTGGTGGTTGGGAGGGATTGGTGGGCTTGTGCTTGCAAATCTGGAGTCTGAGGTTAGGTGTGAGGCTGTGAGAGGAGTGTAAACATGGGAGGAGGGGTTTGAGACACAGCAGAAGAGGAGAAAAAGTTTGGAGACAGTATAAAAAGATTGTATTAAAAAAAAGATTGGAATATTACAATGATATTTAAAAATAATTCCATCATAGCCCAACAGAAATAAGAAATAATTGCACTCAGTATCTTAATTGGAGAGAGGCCAGTCAGGTGAATTACCTTGTAAAATGTCTTTGCAAATCTGGAGTCTGAGGTTAGGTGTGAGGCTTGTATAAAATGTCTTTGCAAATCTGGAGTCTGAGGTTAGGCGTGAGGCTTGTAAAATGTCTTTGCAAATCTGGAGTCTGAGGTTAGGTGTGAGGCTTGTAAAATGTCTTTGCAAATCTGGAGTCTGAGGATAGGTGTGAGGCTTGTAAAATGCCTTTGCAAACCTAGTTAAAATAAATACAAATTAACCTGTAAAATAAAACACAACCTGTCTTACACTAACACCTAACATTACACTACAATGAAATACATTACATTAATGAAATACAATTAACTAAATTACAAAAAAAAAACACTAAATTAAATTAATAGGATTCCAATCGGATTGAGCTTCATTCCTATTGGCTGATGCAATCAGCCAATAGGATTGAGCTCACATTCTATTGGCTGTTCCAATCAGCCAATAGCATGCAAGCTCAATCCTATTGGCTGATTGAATCAGCCAATAGGATTTTTTTCACTTTTAATTCCGATTGGCTGATAGAAAGTCATCAGCCAATCGGAATTCAAGGGACGTCATCTTGGATGACGTCCCTTAAAAGGAACCTTCATTCTTCATTAGCTGTCGGAAGAAGAGGATGCGCCGCGCCAGATGTCTTGAAAATGGAGCCGCTCCGCACCGGATGGATGAAGATAGAAAATGCCGTCTGGATGAATACTTCTGTCGGCTTGGATGAAGACTTCGGTCCGCTTGGGTGAAGACTTCTGCCGGCTTCGATGAAGACTTCTGCCGCTTCGTTGAGGATGGATGTCTGGTCTTCAAAAACTGTAAGTGGATGTTCAGGAGTTAGTGTTAGTTTTTTTTAAGGGTTCATTTGTGGGTTTTATTTTAAGCTTAGGGTTTGGGCGGAAAAGGAGCTAAATGCCCTTTTAAGGGCAATGCCCATCGAAATGCCCTTTTCAGGGCAATGGGGAGTTTAGGATTTTTTAGATAGTATTTTATTTGGGGGGTTTAGTTGTGTGGGTGGTGGGTTTTACTGTTGGGGGGTTGTTTGTATTTATTTTTACAGTTAAAAGAGCCGATTTCTTTGGGGCAATGCCCTGCAAAAGGCTCTTTTAAGGGCTATTGGCAGTTTAGTTTAGGCTACGCTTTATTTTTATTTTGGGGGGAGGCTTTTTTATTTTGTTAGGGCTATTAGATTAGGTGTAATTAGTTTAAATATTTGAGAATTAATTTTTTAGTTTGTGTAATTTAGTGTTTTTTTTTTAATTTAGTTAGGGGTTAATAAGTGTATGTAGGTAGTGACGACACTGGGGGCGGCAGATTAGGGGTTAATAAATGTAGGGAGGTGGCAGCGATGTTAGGGGTGGCAGATTAGGGGTGTTAAGACTCGGAAATCGTGCACAAGCACGTAAAACCAGCTCAAAGCAGCGTTGGTATTTAGGTGTGGTATGGAGCTCAATTTTGCTCAACGCTCACATATTGCCTGCTAACGCCGGGTTTATGAAAACCTGTAATAGCAGTGCTATAGGGAGGTGAGCGGTGACAATAACTTGCAAGTTAGTAACGAGCCGCTCATAACGCAAAACTTGTAATGTAGCCGTATGTGACTAATCTGAGCAGGTAAAGAAATGTGCTCAGCTTTCAAAACAAACTCGGGCTGTTACGTCGGGAACAGGTCTATGCGTTACAGCGCTCAAACGAGGCCTTTATCAAGACTTTACCAGCTGTGTTATTATGCGAGTATTTAAAAGGCTAAATTGGCCTATAGCGAGTTCGGGCGCGGTTTAATAGTGCGCCACAGGATTTAATTTGTCAGGTGTGTTTGTCAGTGTTATTTTTCGGCAAATAACAAAGGGGGCGGTATAATTTAATTATGGCCATCTTGGAAGTTTGCAAATTAGCTCTTCACCCTTAGCGGAGTATAAACGCTAGTTGGATGGCAGAGTATGTTGACATTATTTTCTCACCATATTTTATTAGAGCAACTGAGGGTGAAGATATTTATAGGTCTTTAGTTGTTCCGAAAATGAACGAGTCAGTGATAATATACTAGAAAGGACGAAGTGTAGTGGGATATTTGTTATATTGTTAAAACAAATGTTTGTTACAGAATCCTAAAACCTTTTGTATGTGGTCAAATGATAATAGAAAAGTTTTTGATTATTTAGTAATTAAAAAAAAATAAAAAAAATGGATATGTATATAGATTACAGCCCGAGTTTGGATACAAATTGAAAGGAAGGTGAGTATGTATATCGGAGATTGCTAAACTTATACATCGACTCAAATATACATGAAAGCTTTACTGATACACAGAAAATAATTATATGAAGAGAAGAGGGACATAAGTATGTCATATCGAGGATTACTAAAACTATAATCTGAAATTTAGAAAGATTTTTTTTTTTTACTAATTATATAAGAAGAAGAAAGGTAATAAATGTGTATTACTAACATTCATAAGTTTGTATAACAAGAATTCTTAAGCCTATATCACAGCTCAAATTTATATAAGAACTTTACTGATACATCGAGAAAAATTACATAAAAAGGCGGAAAGTGCCTAGATTTGCGGCAGACATATGGCTGATGTACTTATGTTGATAGCCTTACGGTACTATGTTACCACCTCTTATTGTATGTGTAACGAAACTCACATGCTAAGGAAAAAGTTAAGTCGGAGAGTATGGAATAGGGGGCCCTGTCTTTCGGCCCATGAGTGTATAGGAACCTGGCATACGTGGAATTAAATATACAAATAGTGGTGAAAAACACATGGACATGTGTGGTAGACATATATATATATATATATATATATATATATATATATATATATATATATATATATATATATATATATATATCTAATGTCTATCACCATAGAGAAACGTAAATTACCACCTTTTATGGGTGGTTCATCTAAAATTGCAAAGGAGACATAATGGACCAATGCAGATGGTTAGAGTGGAAATATGTTTCATCCGTGTGATTATATGGATGCTAAACCAACCTTGTCTATGTTATTTATTTTTTATGAGGAGTTAGTTAATATTTTCAATAGGTATAGGTGAAGTGCCTAGATGTCAATTATAAAGAAGAAAAGAGGGGCGCCTCATGTGCAGGATCATCAAACACAAATATGAACTCGATATAATATAGGCCAAATGGGTACTCACATATTAATAGAGCACACCAATGTGCTAGTAGGTGCAGGCTGTAGAATTATCGGGTCTAACAGCTCACCCACAGCTGGGATTTTCAGTGTGCTGCAATGGATATAAAGCATAGATAGAATGCACTACATGCGCAGATCAATCAGAGTATAACCATATATTGCAAATGTCAAATAAGTACTCACATATTCCTCAAGTACACCAATGTGCTGGTAGATGCAGACTGACAGATTTATAGCAGGTGTGTCAGCTCACCCCACTGTGGTTCTCCCAATGAGCAGGATCCAGGTGCAGGGAAGTGCCAATAATGGTACTCCAATAGTAACTCAATAATCACAGGCAGGTAAGGTCTTTCCACTCAATTTGGATTTTTGTAAAATATGGTATTAAAAAGGTTTAAAAACAAATACAAAAGTGGAATAAGGGTATCCAAATGTCCCCCATACATGCAATGCGTTTCTCGGCGCTATGAGGGCTGTTTCCTCAGGCATAGTATACACCTTACCAATACAACTGCTTTATATAGCTCCTACCCAACTCAAATGAACCATATCCTCCCTTTTAAAGGGCGTGTTCTCTAATTGATTAGTTGCATACACCTGCATATTCAGGCTCTACACTCAGATTCTACCCATATACTGCCAACTATTAAGTAGTTTTACTCTTTTACAAGCGCCCCCTTAGATTGTATAATATTACTAGATGTCAATTACCTATGTATTTTAAGTAGGCTGGGTAGCATCTTATGGTTCAGTTGGAAACGTATCTATATTTATACTTATGTCTATCATCCTTGTGGCGGGCATAATGTGAAGGCCCTAGTTCAGTAGAAAATGGCATACATTTTTTTGAGTAAGTAGAAATTACAGAAGATGTGCCACTTCAAAGTTGGCGTTTTGACCTTTGGGATATATGCTATCTAGCTCAAATATCCATTTGTATTCAGACTTGAGGAGCTTTTTCTCGAAATTACCTCCTCTCTAGTTCTTTTCGACTATTTGTAGTCCCATATATTTCAATGCTCTCGTATCCCCATTATGTTTATCTGTGAAGTGTTTGTAAAGGGGGACATCATTATTCTTGTCTTCTATTTTGAGGAGATGTTCTCTGATTCGGTCTCAGGAGTGTCCTCCAGTAATGTTGGTATATTTATCAGCAGCAGTTACCACCGTGTTAATTTTATGATTATTAATATTTATAATAATAATAATATGTATCGTCAGCAATATCAATTCTGATATGGTAGAATTTGTCAATACACTCCAGTGAAATGTTATATAATCTCTGTAGTGTATTCCAAAATGCTAATGAGATATTTAGAAATTATGACAATAAAATAAATACGAACATTAATATTTAATCTCAAATGAAATTAATCCTTAGTTCTGACCAGTTAAACTTTATATACACATTGGAAATATTTATGCAGAAAATAGTGTATTGATTATTACTAATTATATAAATATGGAATACAAAACCTTTCATAATAATAAAGTTACATTAGCACCAATATATTAAATATTTGGAATACACTGGTCTATTTAATATAAATTTAATATACCAAATACCCTTTTAAAATCACCATCTTCAATTAAGCTACAGCAACAAAGAATATCTTTGCTTTAAAATATTAAATTATAAAAATCGCCATACATTACCAATTACCCATTCTCCGCCCATTCTAGAATCCAAGATACTTCCCTCATTGCTAGGGAGCTTCTCGTTCCCCCTGATGGTTTTTCAATCAAAATTATTTTCACTGTCAGATAAGAGAGTGTGCACAAATCTGGAAGTGAATGTTGGCCCAATTTTGTTCACTCTTCCAGTAAAAAAATGTTGGGGTGATTGCTTATAAGGAGCTCCCTCGGGAACCTGGGGTTTTGGACTGGGACATCTAGGGGCCCGGAGCTCTCCATCGATACCCAGGAATAGCCGCCGCACCCTCAGAATCACCCCAAAACTGTGACCTAGCTGTTGTGGGACCTCTATGTGACTATGGCTCCTATGGAGGCCCTGCCTGTCTGGAGGGGTGGGATCTCTCGATCAGATAAGGCTCTTATCAAGATGGCAAATGTGTATATAAACTGTGTGTTTGTCCCAATAAATTCTGTTCACGTTTCACCTTAATACTGGTCTTGTCTGGTTATTAGGATGGGCTCTTGCTAAAATCACTTTTCCCGCTCTACAACTACAGGTTCTAGGATAAAGAAGTCTGTTTGTCTTTTGGTCCAACATTTACGTAACTATTAGTAAAGATTAAATCCTTTCAGAATATGTTCAGATAGATCTGTTACCTGTAAAGATGTCTAATGTGGTCTCCACTGGCTGAATATTCTGTACAAGTTCTGAAAGTGCTCTGGTGTCTAGATTTTCATCACTGTGACAGGTTAGTTCTAATAGAGATGCAGTTTATTTTGTTAAATGTATACAAAACACTTTTTTGTTGCATTTAAAAAAGCATCTTAATACGTATTCAATTAAGAACAAAAACAAAAGCATGTTAATTTATATATGTAAATATTTTAAATGAAAAGAAGTAATATTAACATACATAAAATTGATATATAAATCGATGTAACATTAATCCCACTTTTTGTTGGGTATAAAACATAATTTATGCTTACCTGATAAATTTATTTCTCTTGTAGTGTATCCAGTCCATGGATCATCCATTACTTGTGGGATATATTCCCTTCCCAACAGGAAGTTGCAAGAGGATCACCCACAGCAGAGCTGCTATATAGCTCCTCCCCTCACATGTCATATCCAGTCATTCGACCGAAACAAGACAAGAAAGGAGAAACCATAGGGTGCAGTGGTGACTGTAGTTTAATTAAAAATTTAGATCTGCCTTAAAAAGACAGGGCGGGCCGTGGACTGGATACACTACAAGAGAAATAAATTTATCAGGTAAGCATAAATTATGTTTTCTCTTGTTAAGTGTATCCAGTCCACGGATCATCCATTACTTGTGGGATACCAATACCAAAGCTTAAGTACACGGATGTTGGGAGGGACAAGGCAGGAACTTAAACGGAAGGAACCACTGCCTGTAGAACCTTTCTCCCAAAAACAGCCTCAGAAGAAGCAAAAGTGTCAAATTTGTAAAATTTTGAAAAAGTGTGAAGCGAAGACCAAGTCGCAGCCTTGCAAATCTGTTCAACAGAGGCCTCATTCTTAAAGGCCCAGGTGGAAGCCACAGCTCTAGTAGAATGAGCTGTAATCCTTTCAGGGGGCTGCTGTCCAGCAGTCTCATAGGCTAAGCGAATTATGCTTCGAAGCCAAAAGGAGAGAGAGGTTGCCGAAGCTTTTTGACCTCTCCTCTGTCCAGAATAAACGACAAACAGGGCAGATGTTTGACGAAAATCTTTAGTTGCCTGTAAGTAGAACTTCAAGGCACGGACTACGTCCAGATTATGCAAAAGACGTTCCTTCTTTGAAGAAGGATTAGGGCACAATGATGGGACAACAATCTCTTGATTGATATTCCTGTTAGAAACCACCTTAGGTAAAAACCCAGGTTTAGTACGCAGAACTACCTTGTCTGAATGGAAAATCAGATAAGGAGAATCACAATGTAAGGCAGATAACTCAGAGACTCTTCAAGCTGAGGAAATAGCCATCAAAAACAGAACTTTCCAAGATAAAAGTTTAATATCAATGGAATGAAGGGGTTCAAACGGAACTCCTTGAAGAACTTTAAGAACCAAGTTTAAGCTCCACGGAGGAGCAACAGTTTTAAACACAGGCTTAATCCTAGCCAAAGCCTGACAAAAAGCCTGGACGTCTGGAACTTCTGCCAGACGCTTGTGCAAAAGAATAGACAGAGCAGAAATCTGTCCCTTTAACAAACTAGCAGATATACCTTTTTCCAAACCCTCTTGGAGAAAAGACAATATCCTAGGAATCCTAACCTTACTCCATGAGTAACTCTTGGATTCGCACCAATACAAGTATTTACGCCATATCTTATGGTAGATTTTCCTGGTAACAGGCTTTCGTGCCTGTATTAAGGTATCAATAACTGACTCGGAGAAGCCACGCTTTGATAGGATCAAGCGTTCAATCTCCATGCAGTCAGTCTCAGAGAAATTAGATTTGGATGATTGAAAGGACCTTGTATTAGAAGGTCTTGCCTCAGAGGCAGAGTCCATGGTAGACAGGACGACATGTCCACTAGGTCTGCATACCAGGTCCTGCGTGGCCACGCAGGCGCTATCAGAATCACTGATGCTCTCTCCTGTTTGATCTTGGCAATCAGTCGAGGCAGCAGAGGAAACGGTGGAAACACATAAGCCATGTTGAAGAACCAAGGAGCTGCTAGAGCATCTATCAGCGTCGCTCCCGGGTCCCTGGACCTGGATCCGTAACGAGGAAGTTTGGCGTTCTGGCGAGACGCCATGAGATCCAGTTCTGGTTTGCCCCAACGATGGACCAGTTGAGCAAACACCTCCGGATGGAGTTCCCACTCCCCCGGATGAAAAGTCTGACGACTTAGAAAGTCCGCCTCCCAGTTCTCCACGCCTGGGATGTGGATCGCTGACAAGTGGCAAGAGTGAGACTCTGTCCAGCGAATTATCTTTGAGACTTCTAACATCGCTAGGGAGCTCCTGGTTCCCCCTTGATGGTTGATGTAAGCCACAGTCGTGATGTTGTCCGACTGAAATCTGATGAACCTCAGTGTTGCTAACTGAGGCCAAGCTAGAAGAGCATTGAATATTGCTCTTAACTCCAGAATATTTATTGGGAGGAGTTTTTCCTCCTGAGTCCACGATCCCTGAGCCTTCAGGGAATTCCAGACTGCGCCCCAGCCTAGAAGGCTGGCATCTGTTGTTACAATCGTCCAATCTGGCCTGCGAAAGGTCATACCCTTGGACAGATGGACCCGAGATAGCCACCAGAGAAGAGAATCTCTGGTCTCTTGATCCAGATTTAGCAGAGGGGACAAATCTGAGTAATCCCCATTCCACTGACCTAGCATGCACAATTGCAGCGGTCTGAGATGCAGGCACGCAAATGGCACTATGTCCATTGCCGCTACCATTAAGCCGATTACTTCCATGCACTGAGCCACTGACGGGCGTGGAATGGAATGAAGGACACGGCAAGCATTTAACAGTTTTGATAACCTGGCCTCCGTCAGGTAAATTTTCATTTCTACAGAATCTATCAGAGTCCCTAGGAAGGAGACTCTTGTGAGTGGTGATAGAGAACTATTTTCCACGTTCACCTTCCACCCATGCGACCTCAGAAATGCCAGAACTATCTCTGTATGAGACTTGGCAATTTGAAAGCTTGACGCCTGTATCAGGATGTCGTCTAGATACGGAGCCACCGCTATGCCTCGCGGTCTTAGAACCGCCAGAAGTGAGCCCAGAACCTTTGTAAAGATTCTCGGGGCCGTAGCCAACCCGAAGGGGAGAGCTACAAATTGGTAATGCCTGTCTAGAAAGGCAAATCTTAGGAACCGATGATGATCTTTGTGAATCGGTATGTGAAGGTAGGCATCCTTTAAGTCCACTGTGGTCATGTACTGACCCTCTTGGATCATGGGTAGGATGGTCCGAATAGTTTCCATTTTGAATGATGGAACTCTTAGGAATTTGTTTAAGATCTTTAGGTCCAAGATTGGTCTGAAGGTTCCCTCTTTCTTGGGAACCACGAACAGATTTGAATAAAATCCCTGTCCTTGTTCCGTCCGCGGAACTGGTTGGATCACCCCCATTACTAGGAGGTCTTGTACACAGCGTAGGAATGCCTCTTTCTTTATCTGGTTTTCTGATAACCTTGAAAGATGGAATCTCCCTTGAGGAGGAGAAGCCTTGAAGTCCAGAAGATATCCCTGAGATATGATCTCCAACGCCCAGGGATCCTGGACATCTCTTGCCCACGCCTGGGCGAAGAGAGAAAGTCTGCCCCCCACTAGATCCGTTTCCGGATAGGGGGCCGTTCCTTCATGCTGTCTTGGGGGCAGTAGCAGGTTTTCTGGCCTGCTTGCCCTTGTTCCAGGACTGGTTAGGTTTCCAGGCCTCTCTGGAATGAGCAACAGTTCCTTCCTGTTTTGGAGCGGAGGAAGTTGATGCTGCTCCTGCCTTGAAATTTCGAAAGGCACGAAAATTAGACTGTTTGGCCTTTGATTTGGCCCTGTCCTGAGGAAGGGTATGACCCTTACCTCCAGTAATGTCAGCAATAATTTCTTTCAAGCCGGGCCCGAATAAGGTCTGCCCCTTGAAAGGAATATTAAGTAATTTAGATTTAGAAGTCACGTCAGCTGACCAGGATTTAAGCCATAGCGCCCTCCGCGCCTGGATGGCGAATCCGGAGTTCTTAGCCGTTAGTTTAGTCAAATGAACAATGGCATCAGAAACAAATGAGTTAGCTAGCTTAAGTGATTTAAGCTTGTCCATAATTTCATCCAATGGAGCTGTGTGAATGGCCTCTTCCAGAGACTCAAACCAGAATGCCGCAGCAGCAGTGACAGGCGCAATGCATGCAAGGGGCTGCAGGATAAAACCTTGTTGAACAAACATTTTCTTAAGGTAACCTTCTAATTTTTTATCCATTGGATCCGAAAAAGCGCAACTATCCTCAACCGGGATAGTGGTACGCTTTGCTAAAGTAGAAACTGCTCCCTCCACCTTAGGGACCGTCTGCCATAAGTCCCGTGTAGTGGCGTCTATTGGAAACATTTTTCTAAATATAGGAGGTGGGGAAAAGGGCACACCGGGTCTATCCCACTCCTTGCTAATAATTTCTGTAAGCCTTTTAGGTATAGGGAAAACATCAGTACACACTGGCACCGCATAGTATCTATCCAGCCTACAAAATTTCTCTGGAATTGCAACTGTGTTACAGTCGTTCAGAGCAGCTAAAACCTCCCCAAGCAATACACGGAGGTTCTCAAGCTTAAATTTAAAATTAGAGATCTCTGAATCAGGTTTCCCCGGATCAGATCCGTCACCCACAGAATGAAGCTCTCCGTCCTCATTTTCTGCAAACTGTGACGCAGAATCAGACATGGCTCTTACAGCACCAGCGCGCTCTGCATCTCTCCTAATCCCAGAGCTATCGCACTTGCCTCTCAATTCTGGCAATCTAGATAATACTTCTGACAGGGTATTACTCATGATTGTAGCCATGTCCTGTAAAGTAATTGCTATGGGCGTCTCTGATGTACTTGGCGCCATAATAGCATGCGCCCCCTGAGCGGGAGGCGAAGGTACTGACACGTGAGGAGAGTTAGTCGGCATAACTTCCCCCTCGTCATCTGGTGATAATTCTTTTATAGATAAAGACTGACCTTTATTATTTAAAGTGAAATCAATACATTTAGTACACATATTTCTATGGGGCTCCACACTGGCTTTCAAACATAATGAACAAGTAGATTCATCTATGTCAGACATGTTTAAACAGACTAGCAATAAGACTGGCAAGCTTGAAAAACACTTCACAATAAGTTTACAAGCAATATAAAAAACGCTACTGCGCCTTTAAGAAGCACAAAACCTGTCTCAAGTTGAAATAACAATGAACCAAAGCAGTTATACCAACCAAATTTTCACAGTAAATGTATTAAGTTAGCAGAGCATTGCACCCACTTGCAAATGGATGATTAACCCCTTAATACCCAAAACAGATAAACAATAGAGAAAAACGTTTTTTAAAACAGTCAAACACACTGTCACAGCTCTGCTGTGACTGATTACCTCCCTCAATATGACTTTTGAAGCCTTTTGAGCCCTCTAGAGAAGTCCTGGATCATGCAGGAAGAAGCAGGAAGTCTGAGTCTGAATTTTTACTGTGCAAAAAAGAGCTAAAATAGGCCCCTCCCACTCATATTACAACAGTGGGAAGCCTCAGTTAACTGTTTCTATGCAGAAATTAAGCCAGCCATGTGGAAAAATTATGCCCCAATAAGTTTTATCACCAAATGTACGTTAAAAAAACGATTAAACATGCCAGCAAACGTTTTAAAACACATTTTTTAAAGAGTATATATCTCTATTAATAAGCCTGATACCAGTCGCTTTCACTGCATTTAAGGCTTTACTTACATTACTTCGGTATCAGCAGCATTTTCTTAGTCAATTCCATTCCTTAGAAAAATATTTTACTGCACATACCTTAGTTGCAGGAAAACCTGCACGCCATTCCCTTTCTGAAGTTACCTCACTCCTCAGAATGTGTGAGAACAGCAAGTGGATCTTAGTTACTTCTGCTAAGATCATAGAAAACGCAGGCAGATTCTTCTTCCAAATACTGCCTGAGAAAAAACAGCACACTCCGGTGCCATTTAAAAATAACAAACTTTTGATTGAAGAAATAAACTAAGTATAAAACACCACAGTCCTCTCACGACCTCCATCTATGTTGAGGGTTGCAAGAGAATGACTGGATATGACATGTGAGGGGAGGAGCTATATAGCAGCTCTGCTGTGGGTGATCCTCTTGCAACTTCCTGTTGGGAAGGGAATATATCCCACAAGTAATGGATGATCCGTGGACTGGATACACTTAACAAGAGAAAACTAGTTTATAATCAGTCACGTCTGTAGTGTATGTGCATTTCCTGAGTGAGATATTTATTACTACACAGCATTACCTGAGCTCTCATTTCCTGGGATCTCCATAGTCCTTAGTGCTTGGTGAGTCTCCATCATGATGTCCTTGTAAAGCTCCTTGTGTCCCTCTATATACTCCCACTCCTCCATAGAGAAATACACAGCAACATCATCACACTTTATAGGCACCTGAAACACACACAACTTATTCAGCGCTGACACAGGGACTGGTTCTGTCAACAATTTTACTGACAGAGCCTGGGTAATGTTACTGAGAACACACAGAGACACAGACAGAAGGTATGAAAAAACATAATTTATGTAAGAACTTACCTGATAAATTCATTTCTTTCATATTAGCAAGAGTCCATGAGCTAGTGACGTATGGGATATACATTCCTACCAGGAGGGGCAAAGTTTCCCAAACCTTAAAATGCCTATAAATACACCCCTCACCACACCCACAAATCAGTTTAACGCATAGCGAAGAAGTGGGGTGATAAGACAAAAGTGCGAAAGCATAAAAAATAAGGAATTGGAATAATTGTGCTTTATACAAAAAAATCATAACCACCACAAAAAAGGGTGGGCCTCATGGACTCTTGATAATATGAAAGAAATGAATTTATCAGGTAAGTTCTTACATAAATTATGTTTTCTTTCATGTAATTAGCAAGAGTCCATGAGCTAGTGACGTATGGGATAATGAATACCCAAGATGTGGATCTTCCACGCAAGAGTCACTAGAGAGGGAGGGATAAAATAAAGACAGCCAATTCCGCTGAAAATAATCCACACCCAAAATAAAGTTTAAATCTTATAATGAAAAAAACTGAAATTATAAGCAGAAGAATCAAACTGAAACAGCTGCCTGAAGTACTTTTCTACCAAAAACTGCTTCAGAAGAAGAAAATACATCAAAATGGTAGAATTTAGTAAAAGTATGCAAAGAAGACCGAGTTGCTGCTTTGCAAATCTGATCAACCGAAGCTTCATTCCTAAACGCCCAGGAAGTAGAAACTGACCTAGTAGAATGAGCTGTAATCCTTTGAGGCGGAGTTGTACCCGACTCAACATAAGCATGATGAATTAAAGATTTCAACCAAGATGCCAAAGAAATGGCAGAGGCCTTCTGACCTTTCCTAGAACCGGAAAAGATAACAAATAGACTAGAAGTCTTTCGGAAAGTCTTAGTAGCTTCAACATAATATTTCAAAGCTCTAACTACATCCAAAGAATGCAAAGATCTCTCCTTAGAATTCTTAGGATTAGGACACAATGAAGGAACCACAATTTCTCTACTAATGTTGTTAGAATTCACAACCTTAGGTAAAAATTTAAAAGAAGTTCGCAACACCGCCTTATCCTGATGAAAAATCAGAAAAGGAGACTCACAAGAAAGAGCAGATAATTCAGAAACTCTTCTAGCAGAAGAGATGGCCAAAAGAAACAAAACTTTCCAAGAAAGTATTTTAATGTCCAATGAATGCATAGGTTCAAAAGGAGGAGCTTGAAGAGCCCCCAGAACCAAATTCAAACTCCAAGGAGGAGAAATTGACTTAATAACAGGCTTTATATGAACCAAAGCTTGTACAAAACAATGAATATCAGGAAGATTAGCAATCTTTCTGTGAAAAAGAACAGAAAGAGCAGAGATTTGTTCTTTCAAGGAACTTGCAGACAAAACTTTATCCAAACCATCCTGAAGAAACTGTAAAATTCTCGGAATTCTAAAAGAATGCCAGGAAAAATGATGAGAAAGACACCAAGAAATGTAAGTCTTCCAGACTCGATAATATATCTTCCTAGATACAGATTTACGAGCCTGTAACATAGTATTAATCACAGAGTCAGAGAAACCTCTTTGACTAAGAATCAAGCGTTCAATCTCCATACCTTCAAATTTAAGGATTTGAGATCCTGATGGAAAAAAGGACCTTGCGACAGAAGGTCTGGTCTTAACGGAAGAGTCCACGGTTGGCAAGAGGCCATCCGGACAAGATCCGCATACCAAAACCTGTGAGGCCATGCTGGAGCCACCAGCAGAACAAACGAGCATTCCTTCAGAATCTTGGAAATTACTCTTGGAAGAAGATCTAGAGGCGGAAAGATATAGGCAGGATGATACTTCCAAGGAAGTGACAATGCATCCACTGCTTCCGCCTGAGGATCCCTGGATCTGGACAGATACCTGGGAAGTTTCTTGTTTAGATGAGAAGCCATCAGATCTATTTCTGGAAGTCCCCACATTTGAACAATCTGAAGAAAAACCTCTGGGTGAAGAGACTATTCGCCCGGATGTAACGTTTGGCGACTGAGATAATCCGCTTCCCAATTGTCTATACCTGGGATATGAACCGCAGAAATTAGACAGGAGCTGGATTCCGCCCATACCAGTATTCGAGATATTTCTTTCATAGCCAGAGGACTGTGAGTCCCTCCTTGATGATTGATATATGCCACAGTTGTGACATTGTCTGTCTGAAAACAAATGAACGATTCTCTCTTTAGAAGAGGCCATGACTGAAGAGCTCTGAAAATTGCACGGAGTTCCAAAATATTGATTGGTAATCTCACCTCCTGAGATTCCCAAACCCCTTGTGCTGTCAGAGACCCCCAAACAGCTCCCCAACCTGTCAGACTTGCATCTGTTGAAATCACAGTCCAGGTCGGAAGAACAAAAGAAGCCCCCTGAACTAAACGATGGTGATCTGTCCACCACGTCAGAGAGTGTCGTACAATCGGTTTTAAAGATATCAATTGAGATATCTTTGTGTAATCCCTGCACCACTGGTTCAGCATACAAAGCTGAAGAGGTCGCATGTGAAAACGAGCAAAGGGGATCGCGTCCGATGCAGCAGTCATAAGACCTAGAATTTCCATGCATAAGGCTACCGAAGGGAATGATTGAGACTGAAGGTTTCGACAAGCTGAAACCAATTTCAGACGTCTTTTTTTCTGTCAGCGACAGAGTCATGGACACTGAATCTATCTGGAAACCTAAAAAGGTTACCCTTGTCTGAGGAATCAACGAACTCTTTGGTAAATTGATCCTCCAACCATGTTCTCGAAGAAACGATACAAGTTGATTCGTATGAGATTCTGCTAAAAGTGAAGACTGAGCAAGTACCAAGATATCGTCCAAATAAGGAAATACCACAATACCCTGTTCTCTGATTACAGACAGAAGGGCACCGAGAACCTTTGTAAAAATCCTTGGAGCTGTTGCTAGGCCAAACGGCAGAGCCACAAACTGGTAATGCTTGTCTAGGAAAGAGAATCTCAGAAACTGATAGTGATCTGGATGAATCGGAATATGCAGATATGCATCCTGTAAATCTATTGTGGACATATAATGCCCTTGCTGAACAAAAGGCAGGATAGTCCTTATAGTTACCATTTTGAATGTTGGTATCCCTTACATAACGATTCAATATTTTTAAATCCAGAACTGGTCTGAAGGAATTCTCCTTCTTTGGTACAATGAAGAGATTTGAGTAAAACCCCAGCCCCT
Source organism: Bombina bombina (assembly GCF_027579735.1). Taxonomy (NCBI): domain Eukaryota; kingdom Metazoa; phylum Chordata; class Amphibia; order Anura; family Bombinatoridae; genus Bombina; species Bombina bombina. The sequence continues at coordinate 846,302,097 of NC_069502.1, read as the reverse complement.
GTTCCAGAACTGGAACTGGTAAAATTACTCCAGCCAACTCTAGATCTGAAACACATTTCAGAAATGCTTGAGCCTTCACTGGATTTACTGGGACACGGGAAAGAAAAAATCTTCTTGCAGGAGGCCTTATCTTGAAGCCAATTCTGTACCCTTCTGAAACAATGTTCTGAATCCAAAGATTGTGAATTGAATTGATCCAAATTGCTTTGAAAAATCGTAATCTGCCCCCTACCAGCTGGGCTGGAACGAGGGCCGCACCTTCATGTGGACTTGGGAGCTGGCTTTGGTTTTCTAAAAGGCTTGGATTTATTCCAGACTGGAGATGGTTTCCAAACTGATACCGCTCCTGAGGGTGAAGGATCAGGCTTTTGTTCCTTATTGTGACGAAAGGAACGAAAACGATTATTAGACCTAAATTTACCTTTAGATTTTTTATCCTGTGGTAAAAAAGTTCCTTTTCCTCCAGTAACAGTTGAGATAATAGAATCCAACTGTGAACCAAATAATTTATTACCCTGGAAAGAAAGGGAAAGCAAAGTTGACTTAGAAGACATATCAGCATTCCAAGTTTTAAGCCATAAAGCTCTTCTAGCTAAAATAGCTAGAGACATATACCTGACATCAACCCTAATGATATCAAAGATGGCATCACAAATAAAATTATTAGCATGTTGAAGAAGATTAACAATGCTATGAGAATTATGATCTGTTACTTGTTGCGCTAAAGCTTCTAACCAAAAAGTTGAAGCTGCAGCAACATCCGCCAAAGATATAGCAGGTCTAAGAAGATTACCTGAACATAAGTAAGCTTTTCTTAGAAAGGATTCAATTTTCCTATCTAAAGGATCTTTAAAGGAAGTACTATCTGCCGTAGGAATAGTAGTACGTTTAGCAAGAGTAGAGATAGCCCCATCAACTTTAGGGATTTTGTCCCAAAACTCTAATCTGTCAGATGGCACAGGATATAATTGCTTAAAACGTTTAGAAGGAGTAAATGAATTACCCAAATTATTCCATTCCCTGGAGATTACTTCAGAAATAGCATCAGAGACAGGAAAAACTTCTGGAATAACTACAGTAGATTTAAAAACCTTATTTAAACGTTTAGATTTAGTATCAAGAGGACCAGAATCCTCTATTTCTAATGCAATTAAGACCTCTTTAAGTAAAGAACGAATAAATTCCATTTTGAACAAATATGAAGATTTATCAGCATCAACCTCTGAAACAGAATCCTCTGAACCAGAGGAATCATTATCAGAATCAGAATGATGATGTTCATTTAAAAATTCATCTGAAAAATGAGAAGTTTTAAAGGACCTTTTACGTTTACTAGAAGGAGGAATAACAGACATAGCCTTCTTAATGGATTTAGAAACAAAATCTCTTATGTTAACAGGAACACTCTGAGCATTAGATGTTGATGGAACAACAACAGGTAATGTAACATTACTAAAGGAAATATTATCTGCATTAACAAGTTTGTCATGACATTCATTACAAACAACAGCTGGAGGAACAGATACCACAAGTTTACAGCAAATACACTTAACTTTGGTAGATTCAGCACCAGGCAGCGATTTTCCAGAAGTATCTTCTGACTCAGGGTCAATCTGGGACATCTTGCAATATGTAATAGAAAAAACAACATATAAAGCAAAATTGATCAAATTCCTTAAATGACAGTTTCAGGAATGGGAAAAAATGCCAGTGAACAAGCTTCTAGCAAGCAGAAGCAATAAACAATGAGACTTAAATAATGTGGAGACAATAATGACGCCACATCCGGTAATGCCGACACTTTTGGCGCAAAAAAAATGTAAAAAAAAACAAATGACGCACCTTCCGGTGACACGTATGACGCCAGAAACAAAGAAAAAAAAATTTTGCGCCAAAAAAGTCTGCGCCAAGAATGACGCAATAAAATTAAGCATTTTCAGCCCCCGCGAGCCTAACAGCCCACAGGGAAAAAAGTCAAATTTTAAGGTAAGAAAAAAATTGATTTATTCATATGCATTATCCCAAATATGAAACTGACTGTCTGAAAAAAGGAACGTTTAACATCCTGAATCAAGGCAAATAAATGTTTAAACACATATATTTAGAACTTTATACAAAAGTGCCCAACCATAGCTTAGAGTGTCACAAAAAATAAGACTTACTTACCCCAGGACACTCATCTACATGAAGTAGAAAGCCAAACCAGTACTGAAACGAGAATCAGCAGAGGTAATGGTATATATAAGAGTATATCGTTGATCTGAAAAGGGAGGTAAGAGATGAATCTCTACGACCGATAACAGAGAACCTATGAAATAGACCCCGTAGAAGGAGATCATTGAATTCAAATAGGCAATACTCTCTTCACATTCACTGCACGCTGAGAGGAAAACCGGGCTCCAACCTGCTGCGGAGCGCATATCAACGTAGAATCTAGCACAAACTTACTTCACCACCTCCATAGGAGGCAAAGTTTGTAAAACTGATTTGTGGGTGTGGTGAGGGGTGTATTTATAGGCATTTTAAGGTTTGGGAAACTTTGCCCCTCCTGGTAGGAATGTATATCCCATACGTCACTAGCTCATGGACTCTTGCTAATTACATGAAAGAAACTTAAATTATGCTTACCTGATAATTTTCTTTTCTTCAGACTGAAAGAGCCCACAGCTGCATTCATTACTTTTGGGAATTCAGAACCTGGCCACCAGGAGGAGGCAAAGACACCCCAGCCAAAGGCTTAAATATCTCTCCCACTTCCCCCAGTCATTCTGCCAAGGGACAAGGAATAGTAGAAGAAATATCAGGGTGAAAAGGTGCCAGAAGAACAAAAATAAGATGCCCCCCAGAAAAATTACGGACGGGAAGCTGTGGACTCTCTCCGTCTGAAGAAAAGAAAATTAACAGGTAAGCATAATCAAATTTTTTCTTCATAAACGGAAGGAGTCCACAGCTGCATTCATTACTTTTGGGAAAACAATACCCAAGCTATAGAGGACACTGAATGCTAAAACGGGAGGGTACATTAGGTGGCCCATTCTGAGGGCACCAGGCCTGAAACCCCTACCCAACAAAACCCAGATTCCTCCGAAGCCGAGTAAAAAATTTGAAAAAGGCCCAAGGACACTGACCCGCATATAGTCCATAAGCCTCGCTAGAGACCGCAGGAACTAGACTGAGCCAACAAGCCTCCAAGAGATACCGTCACCCGTCAGTCGGTCTCCCAAACAAGAACACAAGCCCCCAGGGAATGGAAAGAATGGGGGGGGGGCTCACCCACCCCAACAGAGCTTGGGTGCCAACTCCACCAATATAAAGGCATTCCCAAGGAGAACCCCCTAGGACTAGAGAAAAGTGCAATATAGATCCTTAGGAAGACCGAAAATAACTCTCTTTGACAGTCTCGACATGGAGATTTTAATCTCCAACAGTTGGAACAGAGCAAGCCACAGAGCAGCAGACTGCTGCCTCCTACAGAAATAAAAAAGTCACTTGCTCTGACCTCCTGCACACAGGGCAGGACAACAACCCTCCAGAGAGAGGAAATCCCACCTCTGAGGAAGTCAAACTGCCCCCCAAAAGGGGAGGGCACAGATAAAGAACAGCGCACATGTCCACAAAGACATGAGAGGCCGTAGTCTGATCAAGTCAAGGACTGAATGATGAATCATCCAGACACCACTGTTAATCCAACAGAGAACAACTCCCAATAAAAAGGAAGCACACGCCATCCAAAGGACAACAGAAAAACTGGGTCGTCCCAAACCAATCCGCAGGATCATAAGTCTCCAGACATCCAAGAAGGATCCAAGACAAGAACCCTGGACCCGGAGCCGTCTAAAACTAACGACACCCCCAGGGAGCACAAGATGCCCCGTCTGAAGAAGAACAGACTTCACAGGGGATGAGATCCGGGCTAACCCGGAGAACGGGTACAGGACTCACTCATAATTCCCAGTCCAAAAGGGACGAGAACCCCCTAGCAGGAGGCCAAGACTTAAGGGAAATAGTTACGAGAAAACAGTTCACCCGAAAAGTGAGAGTAGAAAAAGACTAGTCTCCATAATCCTCTCAGATTATCTTTCCGGAAGACCACACCCAAGGAAGAAGAATGCAAAGCATCCCGAACTCTGGCAGAAAAATCCACTAAGCGAAAGCTTGGAAAGAAGAAGACAACACAGCCTATCGTCCCTGATACAGAAACGACTAACTCCCGGAAGTAGAAAAGAGCCGCACAGCCCTCAACTTCCTAACTTAAATGGCCAAAAGCGGGCAAGAAAAACGAACGAAGTCCAGACAGTCTCGACCCGAAGGAAGAGAACCTCAAAAAGGAACAAGTCCTAAAAAGGACAATCCCAAGGAGACCTTGAAAAGGCAAGACCGAAAGGAACTGGCGCCATGAAGGACCTAAATCCTCCAAACCTCCAACCCACTACGGGAAGGAATCACTCTACTTCCTGCAAAAAACGGAAACCAACTGAGTATGTCGCAGCAGATCTCAATGGAGTCCCGGCCGTCTAGATTGAAAGGCTAATGAGGACTGAATCCAATCCCCCATGCCCCTAGCAAAACCACGGACCATCAAGTCCTCTCAGAATGCTAGCTGAAACTTGTAAAGTAAAAACAAGGAAAACAACACAAATAATAGTGTGAACCACTCGGTGTCCTAACCGGACCAGCCAGGCATAACAGGTGCCACGTATCTGAAATACCATATTTTGCGCTCCATAAGACGCACTTTTTTCCCTCTCAAAAGTAAGGGGAAAAGTCTGTGCGTCTTATGGAGCGAATGCAGGCCCTGCGCTTGCATATTTACGCTATTTATCAATTTTGTTAGCGCAGCGGGGTTAACAGTGGCGATGGTGTCACATCTAGTTACAGCACTTACTCTCATTTACGGTACTGCTTCAATAAAATTGTGTCCATTGAAGTACCGGTAACTGCTTCAATAAAATTGTCCAGATCAGTACCTTTCATCCCCTAATTGTTACACTTCCTGCGCGCGGGGCTCAGGTTATCTGTCACTGTCTGAGAAGTAAGCGCTATAGTACAACCCACACACAGTGTCTGCGGGAGCAGGGCAGAGCTGAGACTGGGGGCTGATCTGAGTGAAGCTGCTGTGTGAAGGCCCGGGGATCTGCTGCAGCTAGTGCTACTGGCAACAGGTGAGCCATATGCTGCACTAGTTTTACTGTTTATGGGCTGGAGGAGCAGGTGCATTTTTTTATATACCTGTAAGAATTTACCGGTAAATCTGGCCCTTAATGTTTTAAAAATTGGCACTGTGGGTTAGGGTTTAGGGTTAGAGTTTAGGGTTATTAGGGTTAGGGGTTAGGATTTTTTCTTGTTTTCCTCCTCTAAAAACTAGGTGCGTCATATGGTCAGGTGCGTCTTATGGTGCGAAAAATACGGTAGGCCTTAAATACAGAAGGATTTGTACCCAGTCAGGACCAGCCTGAAACCAAGGGCCCCCAGCACTGTCAAGGCCACACAAAGTCACCCCCTAAGAGGAAGAGATAAACAACAGACAAATATAGGACTAAACACGTCCTCACTCGAACAAACTTCCGTAGAAGTAAACAGTGCGAACACAAAATCTCGAGTATCAATTCCAGAGAAGAAAGTTCCCAAAGGAAATGTTATAACAAACATGAGCTTTAAACCAAATAAAATCCATCCTAACCGAAATAAAAAATAAGGCAACCCGTAGGTTATTGCCCAGGAAGAACAAACACACCAGCAGGACCAGCCCAACAGGGATCCGAGTCTTCCAAGCTCAGAACTGGAAAGATACTCAAATAAACAAGACTATAAGAAGATTACTTCATCCCCTTATGTCTAATCATGCATGCCATTCAAAGCGGAAGACTGAGGATCCACCAACCCATTAAGAGTGGGATCCTCCAGCATCACCAAAACGTGCCTCAGTAAAACACGAAGGCGCGCCAGTCTACAACGAAAAGCAAAACTTACCTCCGCCGGGGTCACGTTAAAAAAAATAAATTATTGGAGACACTTAAAAACTAACGGCTAGATTACGAGTTTTGCATTATGGGTGAAAAAGCAGCGTTATGGCTCTTTTTCACTACCACTGGTATTACGAGTTTTGCAGGTATAGCTGTACCACACACTTTATTGGCCGTAACGCAACGTAACTACCGCAGCTTTCAAATGCTCCTTCTTCAATGGGACTTCCACAGCGCTGGTATTGCGAGTTTGCCTGTCCGGTCAAAAAGTGAGCGGTACAGCCTATACCGTCAAGATCCATATCGTAAACTGAAAGTCAGCTACAAAGCTGTAACATAAAACCCATAACTAAAGTGCTAAAAAGTACACTAACACCCATAAACTACCAATTAACCCCTAAACCGAGGCCCTCCCGCATCGCCAACACTAAAATAAAATGATTAATCCCTAATCTGCCGCTCCGGACATCGCCGCCACTAGAATAAACATATTAACCCCAAAACCGCCACACTCCCGCATCGCAAACACTAGTTAAATATTATTAACCCCTAATTTGCTGTCCTTAACATCGCCGCAACCTACATTACTGTTATGAACCCCTAATCTGCCGCCCCCAACGTCGCCACCACTATACTAAAGTTATTAACCCCTAATCCTAACCTTAAATCTAACCCTAACACCCACTAACTTTAATTTAATTAAAATAAATCTAATTAAAAATTCCTATCATTAACTAAATAATTCCTATTTAAAACTAAATACTTACCTATAAAATAAACCCCAAGCTAGCTACAATATAACCAATAGTTACATTGTAACTATCTTAGGTTTTATTTTTATTTCACAGGCAAGTTTGTATTTATTTTAACTAGGTAGACTAGTTAGTAAATAGTTATTAACTATTTACTAGCTACCTAGTTAAAATAAATACAAATATACCTGTAAAATAAAACCTAACCTGAGTTACACTAACACCTAACCTTACACTACAATTAAATACATTACATTAAATTCAAATTAACTAAATTACAAAACAAACAAAACACTAAATTACACAAAATAAAGAAATTATCAAATATTTAAACTAATTACACCTAATCTAATAGCCCTAACAAAATAAAAAAGACCCCCCAAAATAAAAAAAACCCTAGCCTACACTAAACTGCCAATAGCCCTTAAAAGGGCCTTTTGCGGGGCATTGCCCCAAAGAAATCAGCTCTTTTACCTGAAAAAAAATACAAACAACCCCCCAACAGTAAAACCCACCACCCACACAACCAAACCCCCCAAATAAAATACTATCTAAAAAATCCTAAACTCCCCATTGCCCTGAAAAGGGCATTTGAATGGGCATTGCCCTTAAAAGGGCATTTAGCTCTTTTCCTGCCCAAACCCTAATCTAAAAATAAAACCCATCCAATAAACCCTTAAAAAAACCTAACACTAACCCCCGAAGATCCACTTACAGTTTTTGAAGACCGGACATCTATCTTCAACGAAGCGGCAGAAGTCCTCAGCGAAGCCTGCAGAAGTCTTCATCCAAGCGGGCCGAAGTCTTCATCCAGACGGCATCTTCCATCTTCATCCATCCGGCACGGAGCGGCTCCATCTTCAAGACATCCGGCGCAGAGCATCCTCTTTTTTCCACAGCTAACAAAGAATGAAGGTTCCTTTAAGGGACGTCATCCAAGATGGCGTCCCTTGAATTCTGATTGGCTGATAGAATTCTATCAGCCAATCGGAATTAAAGGTGAAAAAATCCTATTGGCTGAGGCAATCAGCCAATAGGATTGAACTTCAATCCTATTGGCCGTTTCAATCAGCCAATAGGATTGAGCTCGCATTCTATTGGCTGAATGTTACAGCCAATAGGATTGAAGCTCAATCCTATTGGCTGATTGCCTCAGCCAATAGGATTTTTTCACCTTTAATTCCGATTGGCTGATAGAATTCTATCAACCAATCGGAATTCAAGGGACGCCATCTTGGATGACGTCCCTTAAAGGAACCTTCATTCTTCGTTAGCCATGGAAAGAAGAGGATGCTCCACCCCGGATCTCTTGAAGATGGAGCCGCTCCGCGCCGGATGAATGAAGACTTCGGCCCGACTTCTGCCGCTTCGTTGAGGATGGATGTCCAGTCTTCAAAAACTGTAAGTGGATCTTCGGGGGTTAGTGTTAGGTTTTTTTAAGGGTTTATTGGGTGGGTTTTATTTTTAGATTAGGGTTTGGGCAGAAAAAGAGCGAAATGCTCTTTTAAGGGCAATGCCCATCCAAATGCCCTTTTCAGGGCAATGGGGAGCTTAGGTTTTTTTAGATAGGATTTTTTTGGGGGTTTGGTTGTGTGGGTGGTGGGTTTTACTTTGGGGGTTGTTTGTATTTTTTTTACAGGTAAAAGAGCTGATTTCTTTGGGGCAATGCCCCACAAAAGGCCCTTTTAAGGGCTATTGGCAGTTTAGTGTAGGGGGGTCTTTTTTATTTTGATAGGGCTATTAGATTAGGTGTAATTATTTTAAATTTTTGATAATTTCTTTTTTATTTTGTGTAATTTAGTGTTTCTTTTTTGTAATTTAGTTAATTGTATTTAATTTTGGTAATTTATTTAATTGTAGTGTAAGGTTAGGTGTTAGTGTAACTCAGGTTAGGTTTTATTTTACAGGTACATTTTTATTTATTTTAACTAGGTAGCTAGTAAATAGTTAATAACTATTTAGTAACTAGTCTACCTAGTTAAAATAAATACAAACTTGCCTGTGAAATAAAACCTAAGATAGCTACAATGTAACTATTAGTTATATTGTAGCTAGCTTAGGGTTTATTTTATAGGTAAGTATTTAGTTTTAAATAGGAATTATTTAGTTAATGATATAAATTTTTAATTAGATTTTAATTATATTAAAGTTAGTGGGTGTTAGGGGTAGACTTAGGGTTAGGTTTAGGGGTTAATAACTTTTGTATAGTGGCGGCGATGTTGGGAGCGGCAGATTAGGGGTTAATAAGTGTAGGTAGGGGTGGCAGATCAGGGGTTAATAAATGTAGGTAGGTGGCGGCGATGTTATTGGGCGGCAGATTAGGGGTTAATAAGTGTAGGTAGGTGTCGGTGATCTCAGGGGAGGCAGATTAGGGGTTAATAAGTATAATGTAGGTGTTGGCGATGTCGGGGGTGGCAGATTAGGGGTATTTAGATTCGGGGTTTATGTTAGGGTGTTAGGTGTAAACATAACTTTTCTTTCCCCATAGGAATCAAGGGGGATGCGTTACGGAGCTTTACGCTCCTTTATTGCAGGTGTTAGGCTTTTTATTTAGCCGGTTCTCCCCATTGATGTCTATGGGGAAATCGTGCACGAGCACGTAAAACCAGCTCAACCTGTAATAGCAGCGCTATAGGGAGGTGAGCGGTGACAATAACTTGCAAGTTAGTACCGAGCCGCTCATAACGCAAAACTTGTAATCTAGCCGAATGTGAGCTGTAGCTCAATGCTGCCAATCCGGGGTCACAGAACGGCAACTGCAGACATGTTTCGTGTGGCTCCACTACACTTGATCACTGCTGACTTTTGCCGTTATTGGGACCCTATTTAAAGGAAATAACAATTTCTGATTATTCAATTAAAAACAAAAGTTAACCCATTCATGTCTTTTAGGTAGAAAAACGCAATTTGATGTAATTAAATGCAGTAAAGCATGCTCAATCATTAGCTTATACAAAAAGGGAGTAAGATATAAAAAATAGCAAGTAAGATTACTTGGACTTAAATATTTAAATAAAGAATAAAAGGATAAAGTAACATATTATTCTTAATATATCTATATACCTATTTCATTCTAAAGCACTAAAGACATTATAAAACAATGTCTTCCCATTTTAGCTACAGACCCAAGCTTAGAAAAAGTAGCAACAGAAGGTTGCAAATTTGTAGCGAGAAAAAGTAAAACCATTGGAAATATGGTATCGCCTTCAGATTTACCAACTGAAAATCCTAGAACTTGGCTTCCGAATAGATTAGGCTTCTACAAATGTAAGGCCGAGATGCAAAACTTGTAGCCATGTAGTAGAGGATATAAATTTTACTTCTACGGTAACTAAACGTACATATGATATTAGATTTAAGTTAAACTGTAAATCTAATCACGTCATTTATCTCCTCACCTGCAGGGGGTGCCAGATCCAGCATGTTGGCAAAACCAAGTGCCTTCTAAAAGACAGGGCCCTAGAACATATAAGAGATATTGAAGACGCTTACACCGGTATCCAGACATTTTAAAGGACCAGTCAACACATTAGATTTGCATAATCGACAAATGCAAGATGACAAGACAATGCAATAGCTTAGGCTGAACTTCAAATGAGTACTGTAGTAGATTTTTTTATAACAAATTTCAAAAGTTATGTATATTTCCACTCCCCTTGTACCATGTGATAACAATCAGCCAATCACAAATGCATATACGTATAGTCTGTGAATTCTTGCACATGCTCAGTAGGATCTGGTGACTCAAAAATTGTAAATATAAAAGACTGCACATTTTGTTTAATGGAAGTAAATTGGAAAGTTGTTTAAAATTACATGCTGTATCTGAATCATGAAAATTGAATTTAACCTGAGTGTCCCTTTAAGTGCATGCACTCAGGGGATGCATCACTTTTATCCATTCAGGCAATTCACTATGTCCCACAACACAAAAGAGGGGGGGGGGCAGGTTATATAAATTGGATTACAAAGAGGCCCAGTGGATCTTTCTGTTGAACACTAGATCCCCCTTAGGTATAAAGAAAGTGATGTAAACCTATTCATTTAAAGTTGCATCAAAATACATTTAACATAAAGCAAAATAAATGGCTTTTCCAAGGAGCAAGTCATTTATTAATATCTAGAAATAACATTATGAAAAAAGGGCTAATTTAGGCTGCAACAACAGCATAATACAAGACATGACTTTAGCATTAGTGCTTTAGAATGAAATAGGTATATACAGTAAATATATTAAGAGTAATATGTTACACTTTATCCTTTTATTCTTTATTTAAATATGTAAGTCCAAGTAATCTTACTTGCTATTTTTTATATCTTACTCCCTTTTTGTATAAGCTAATGATTGAGCATGCTTTATTGCATTTAATTGCATCAAATTGCGTTTTTCTACCTAAAAGACATGAAGGGGTTAACTTTTGTGTTTAATTGAATATTCAGAAATTGTTGTTTCTTTTAAATAGGGTTCCAGTAACAGCAAAAGTCAGCAGTAATCAAGTGTGGTGGAGCCACACAAAACATGTCTGGTCTGCAGTTGCCGTTCTGTGACCCCGGATTGCCAGCATTGAGCTACGGCTCACTTTGTTTTTAAGTGTCTCCAATAAATTTTGTTTTTTTAACGTGACCCCGGCTGCATATTTCCTTATTTTCATGCTCTGGATTGGTGTGAAGCCCGGAAGTAGTTGCAAGTTTCCATGATTAAACCCCCCCCCCCCCGTTCAATAACCCCCCTCAGGAGATATTAACCCTTGATTCCAAGATGCAAAAGGAGCCACACTAAAACCCTGTGTTAAAGTTAATCCTGCAAGGTTGTAGCCTCTCAGATAAACAACTGTAATTACAATACATCCATGATGAAAGTAAAAATGAAACAATCTTACCGGAATCTACTCCGTGGAACAGGAACACGGCCCTTCAAGTGTGACAGATAGTAGCATCGCTTCTGCCATGGACTTGAGAGAAGAAAGCAGGCAGTGAAACTTCTCAACGCTGATTGCTTGTGGAGCTGTTAATATGAGTCGGGATGGTTTCACAGAAAGACTCTCCCTGCATCAGCGGACACTAACTTTTATCCATGCTCTCACTGAGAGGCTGACAGGACTATTTAAAACTCCAGTCCCATCTCGAAGAGTACTACCCTCCATAAGAGACTATAGAAAAACTTCTGACACTTCTCTGCCAACCTCCTGGGACGAAAGGCAAAGAATGACTGGGGGATGGGGAAGTGGGAGAGGTATTTAAGCCTTTGGCTGGGGTGTCTATGCCTCCACCTGGTGGCCAGGTTCTGAATTCCCAAAAGTAATGAATGCAGCTGTGGACTCTTTCCGTTTATGAAGAAAATACACACAGGGTCAGATGAGTAAGTAAGGGTGTTAATGTCACATGACTGGTATAAAGTTACATTCTCCAGCAGTTCTCACCTCTCCGCTCTGCCGGTGAATGCTGCCGTGTGAAGGCCTCTTCTTCACAATGGCATATTCCTATAAAATATATAAGAGAAAATCACCAGACTCTTTTTTTCCCTGGACTAACATTTCTGCAGTTTTCATTTGCTTCTAAATCTATTTAAATTAAGGGGTTTCTTTCACAGTCCTGATCACCACAAAGGAACGTAGCAGACTGAATTACTTTGTGGGACCTCTATGGTTTGAAGATTCTGAAAAACGAGGGCATGCAATCAAGGATGAAGACACTGCTGGGTCAATTAAAGGAACAGAGTAAGATAACATTTTCTCCACTTTAATTTGTTTCCAATGATCCATTTTTCCTGCTGGAGTGTATTAAACTGTTTACAAATCGCTCCTTTTACTTTATTTCAGCATTTGAAATAGCTGGTTTTGTTTGTACTTAAATGGACAGTTCACCCAAAAACTTTCTCCCCTTTAAATTATTCCCAATGATCCTTTTTACCTGCTAGAGTGTATTAAATTGGTTGCAAGTAGCTCCTTTACTCATATTTCAGCATTTGAAATAGCCGATTTAGCTTGTGGTTTCCCAACCTATACTGAAAGTTTTGATACTGGCGTATACGTTGTTGACAAGCCTAAGTAAACACAGCCAGCAGAAGAGATTACACTCCCAGTTGGATGCAGGATAGTTAAGTAATAAAATGATAATTTTCCATTGTTCTCTCTATGTATTGAGCTTTGGTGTTCCAGACAAATATCATAAGGAAGCAAGTCTGTGCACATAAAAGTGATAACATAATGAGATCCGATATTACCTGAAGCTCAACCCATTGCAATAGGCTGTGGTTTCAAAGCACAAAACCTGCTACTTCAGATACACAAATAAACCCGAAAATGCAATTTCTCAAATATTTTATACTCTGCAGTATAAAATACATTTATGGAAAAACAATTTTACAGTGTACTGTCCCTTTAAGTATAGGCTAAAGAAAAACTGTGTAAACATAGCCAGCAGGAGACATTACACTCTTAGTCGAAGTTATGAGAGATATGTATGTCAATTTTCAATTGTTCTCTCTAAATAGTGGAATTTTGGTTAACAGACATACATAAAGAGATAATATAAAGAAGCATGTGTGTACAGAAAGTGATAAAATAAGAATATCTGGTTTCACTGCAAGCTAACCCTATTTGGTGAAAGAACAAAAACAGCCATTTAAATACAAAAATAAACCTAAAGATTTATTTTATATAAAGGATTGATTTCTTATTCATTTTATACTCTGCAGATGTATAACAAATTATTGGAAACACATTAAGGTGAAAACAATTTTACAAGACACTGTCCCTTTAATTTAGAATAAAACCTTCGGAGGGGGCTGATTTGGGGGACTGTAGAGTTAAATCTTTGGGTTGCAGGAGGTTTTTTGGGTGCAGGGGTGGCCCTTGGGAATTAGGGTTTCATATTTTTTGTATTTTGGGTATTATGCAAAGGGACTCGGTTTCTGGAGGAAGTTTTTGTCATGGGGGTCATATAGTAGGGTCCGAAATGCTTAGAATTTTTGTTAATGATGGGAGGGTTTTCCAGAGGGGGGGGGGGCACTTGGGTGCTAGACTTGTTTCATTTTTCAGTGATAGATGCAGCGAAAAGTTATGCAGGGGAAACTGGGTGTTTGGTGTGTTTTACATTTGATAGTTGTGCTGGGGGACACTTAAAAATGCACGGTTGTGCAGGGGATACTGGGTTCTGGGCGGTTGATCAATTGAGGGTTATGCAAGGGATCATTGGTGTTGGGTAGATTTAGTAGTGGAAGGTTTTGCAGGCAACCTTGGGTGCTAGGACGGTTTAACAGAAGATAACTGTACAGATTATCCAGGGTGCTAGGGATGTTTTACAGTCAACAGTTGTGCAGAAGATGCTCGGGGCTGGGGGTTTATAGTGTTTACATGTTTATCCTGAGTGCTAGAGGAGGTTTTGTGGGTGTGGGTTGTGGTGGAGTTTAAGTTAATGTTAGTGAGATGGTCTTGGTGAACTAAAGCTATGGTTAGTAGGATGGTCTGGGTGAGCTGAAGTTAGGGTTAGTGAGCTAAAGTTATAGTTAGTGGGATGGTCTGGGTGCGGTGAAGTTATGGTAAGTGAGATGGTCTGGGTGAGCTAAAGGTATGGTTAGTGGGATGGTCTGGGTGAGCTAAAGGTATGGTTAGTGGGATGGTCTGGGTGAGCTGAAGTTATAGTTAGTGAGATGGTCTGGGTGAGGTGAAGTTATAGTTTAGTGGGATGGTCTGGGTGAGCTGAAGTTAAAGTTAGTGGGGTGGTCTGGGTGAGGTGAAGTTATGGTAAGTGAGATGGTCTGGGTGAGCTAAAGGTATGGTTAGTGGGATGGTCTGGGTGAGCTGAAGTTAAGGTTAGGGAAGATGGCCTGGGTGAGGTTAAGTTAGTGAGATGGCCTAGGTGAGCTGAAGTTAAGGTTAGTGGAATAGTGTGGGTGAGCCGAAGTTATGTCTAGTGAGATGGTCTAGGTAAGCTAAAGCTATGGTTAGTGAGATGGTCTTGGTGAGCTGAAGTTATGGTTAGTGGGATGGTCTGGGTGAGCTGAAGTTATGGTTAGTGAGATGGTCTTGGTGAGCTGAAGTTATAGTTTGTGGGATGGTCTAGGTGAGGTGAAGTTATGGTTAGTGAGATGGTCTGGGTGAGCTGAAGTTATGGTTAGTGAGATGGCCTAGGTGAGCTGAAGTTAAGGCTAGTGGGATAGTGTGGGTCAGCCGAAGTTATGGTTAGTGAGATGGTCTGGGTAAGCTAAAGCTATGGTTAGTGGGATGGTCTTGGTGAGCTGAAGTTATGGTTAGTGGGATGGCTTGGGTGAGGTGAAGTTATCGTTAGTGAGATGGTCTTGGTGAGCTGAAGTTAGTGAGATGGTTTCAGTGATCTGAAGTTAGGGCTGGTGAGATGGTCTGGGTGAGCTAAAGCTATGGTTAGTGGGATGATCTGGCTGAGCTGAAGATAGGGTTAGTGAGATGGTCTGGGTGAGCTAAATGTATGGTTAGTGGGATGGTCTGTCTGAGCTGAAGTTAGGGGTGAGCTAAATGTATGGTTAGTGAGATGTCTGGGTGAGCTAAGAGGTATGGTTAGTGAGATGTCTGGGTGAGCTGAGGTTAGTGTTAGTGAGATGGTCTGGGTGAGCTGAAGTTAGGGTTAGTGAGATGTCTGGGTAAGCTGAGGTTAGTGTTAGTGAGATGGCCTAGGTGAGGTGAAGTTATGGTTAGTGGGATAGAGTGGCTGAGCCAAAGTTAAGTTTAGTGAGCTGATCTGGGGGAGCTGAAGTTAGGGTTAGTGAGATTGTCTGGGTGAGCGGTAGTTAGGGTTAGTGAGATGGTTTGGGTGAGCTGAAGTTAGGGTTGGTGAGATGGTCTGGGTGAGCTAAAGTTATGGTTAGTGGGATGGTCGAGGTGAGCTGAAGTTAAGGTTAGTGCAGTGAGTTCAAAGGCCAGTGAGGCACTGGCTAAGATATGCCCGAGTAGCGCATACAGTATTATGAACCTAATGTCAAATTTAATTTTACAGTTGTATGCAAAAGGACACTCAAAAGGTTCAGAACTGAAATATTCACTTTGGTAAAAACACACACACAAACACATATACACACACACACACACACACAGATATACACACAGTAACAAATGCCTAGCTACAAATTGAAAGTTCAAAGAGAGACGATCCCAGCTGCATAAAAGTATATTCCTTTATTCTTTACTCAAGTTAAAACATAGAGAAACACAGCAAACGATGTGGAAGGTGCTGAGGGCGCAGCACTGTCTGGCTTACATGTTTCGGAAATGATCCGTAGTCATAGCCTACAGTGTTGAGCCCCACACCTGTTTAAAAAGGATTCAAACAAATGTGATAGGTTAAAATTAAAAAACATGCCCTCAGTCTAAACCTGTGCACACCTGTGGAATGCATTCATGTCTAAAGTACTATAGCACATAACCACAATCTGAAGGGAAAAACAGTTTGTAAGATATGCCAAATGTGTATATATACATCACTCTGTATATGTTTGTTGAAAACGGACAGCTGCATAATGTCCTGACTACCATATATTATACATGTACAGTCATAATAGGCATACCAAAAAAGGTATTCAAAAAAATATTTACAAAGATATTTACAAAAACCTAGGATAGAATGGAACGTTGCGCTATTCTCCTTAAAGGGGCAGAGTCCTACAAGGGTCCTAACATAATTAAAGGCCAATCCCTATGTTATAGTGCAAAAATATTAATTATTATATGTCACAAAGCAAGTAATAAAATATATGTAAAAAAGAGCTAACCCTTTGGATGTCCAAAGTTGTTCTTACAGATATAAGCTTTTCCAGCAACCTCCGGAGTGCAAGGAGGTTGCTGGAAAAGCTTATATCTGTAAGAACAACTTTGCACATCCAGCTCTCCTACCCACCATTAAAGTGCACCTTCTCATGGACCACTGCATGATATATTTAGTGCTTTCATAGCTCAGACACGGAGTCCCCACACAGTAATGCCAGAAATGATAGATGAGGTAGTGCCTCCCCTGACTGCACGTCCCTGGGTTAGTGAGATGGTCTGGGTGAGCTGAAGTTAGGGTTAGTCAGATGGTCAGGGTGAGCTGAAGTTAGGGTTAGTCAGATGGTCTGGGTAAGCTGAAAATAGGGTTAGTGAGATGGTCAGGGTGAGCTGAAGTTAGGGTTAGTGAGATGGTCTGGGTGAACTGAAGTTAGGGTTAGTGAGATGGTCTGGGTGAACTGAAGTTAGGGTTAGTGAGATGGTCTGGGTGAACTGAAGTTAGGGTTAGTGAGATGGTCTGGGTGAACTGAAGTTAGGGTTAGTGAGATGGTCTGGGTGAACTGAAGTTAGGGTTAGTGAGATGGTCTGGGTGAACTGAAGTTAGGGTTAGTGAGATGGTCTGGGTGAACTGAAGTTAGGGTTAGTGAGATGGTCTGGGTGAACTGAAGTTAGGGTTAGTGAGATGGTCTGGGTGAGCTGAAGTTAGGGTTAGTAAGGTGGTCTGGGTAAACTGAAGTTAGGGTAAATAAGATGGTCTGGGTAAACTGAAGTTAGGGTAAGTGAGATGATCTGGGTGAGCTGAAGTTAGGGTAAGTGAGATGGTCTGGGTGAGCTGAAGTTAGGGTAAGTGAGATGGTCTGGGTAAACTGAAGTTAGGGTAAGTGAGATGATCTGGGTGAGCTGAAGTTAGGGTAAGTGAGATGGTCTGGGTGAGCTGAAGTTAGGGTAAGTGAGATGGTCTGGGTGAGCTGAAGCTAGGGTAAATGAGATGGTCTGGGTGAGCTGAAGTTAGGGTTAGTGAGATGGTCTGGGTGAGCTGAAGTTAGGGTTAGTGAGATGGTCTGGGTGAGCTGAAGTTATGGTAAGTGAGATGAATGATTTGCCTACTGATAGTCCACCTTGTAAAAGCATGTGACACCATAGAAGCTTAGGGAGGTAGGGAAAATTAAACAAAAGTTTGCATAAACCCCATTAAATTATTAACCCAAACATCCATGGGAGAAAATTATTTTCATATGTATTTTACAAAAAAAAAAGGTTTCAAAATAATGAATGTATATTGCAATAATGTTTCATTCGCCATTATGAAACATTTTATGCATTGTTAAATTGTCAAGTTTAATGATTCTTTCAGTGATCTGACGTTAGGGTTAGTGAGATGGGCTGGGTGAGCTGCAGTTAGGGTTAGTGAGATTATCTGGATGAGCTAAAGTTAGGAAATGTCTGGGTGAGCTAAAGTTAGGGTCAGTGAAATGGTCTGCCTGAGCTGAGGTTAGGGTTAGTGAGATGGTCTGGGTGATTTGAAGTTAGGGAGATGGCCTGGGTGAGGGAGATGGTGTGGGTGAGCGAAATGATCTGGGTGAGCTAAAGTTAGGGTTAGTGAGATGGCCTGGGTGAGCTGAAGTTAGGGTTAGTGAGATGGCCTGGGTGAGCTGAAGTTAGGGTTAGTGAGATGGCCTGGGTGAGCTGAAGTTAGGGTTAGTGAGATGGTCTGGGTGAGCTGAAGTTAGGGTTAGTGAGATGGTCTGGGTGAGCTGAAGTTAGGGTTAGTGAGATGGTCTGGGTGAGCTGAAGTTAGGGTTAGTGAGATGGTCTGGGTGAGCTGAAGTTAGGGTTAGTGAGATGGTCTGGGTGAGCTGAAGTTAGGGTTAGTGAGATGATCTGGGTGAGCTGAAGTGAGGGTTAGTGAGATGATCTGGGTGAGCTGAAGTGAGGGTTAGTGAGATGGTCTGGGTGAGCTGAAGTGAGGGTTAGTGAGATGGTCTGGGTGAGCTGAAGTGAGGGTTAGTGAAATGGTCTGGGTGAGCTGAAGTGAGGGTTAGTGAGATGGTCTGGGTGAGCTGAAGTGAGGGTTAGTGAGATGGTCTGGGTGAGCTGAAGTGAGGGTTAGTGAGATGATCTAGGTGAGCTGAAGTTAGGGTTAGTGAGATGATCTGGGTGAGCTGAAATTAGGGTTAGTGAGATGGTCTGGGTGAGCTGAAGTTAGGGTTAGTGAGATGTCTGGGTGAGCTGAAGTTAGGGTTAGTGAGATCGTCTGGGTGAGCTGAGGTTAGAGTTAACACTGATACAACCTGGTTATTATTACAAAGAATTAATGATTTGCCTACTGATAGTCCACCTTGTGAAAGCATGTGACACCATAGAAGCTTAGGGAGGGAGGGAAAATTAAACAAAAGCTTGCATTAATCCCCTTAAATTATTAACCAAAGCATCAATGGGAGAAAATGAATCAAACACATTTTTCAGATATATTTTAATTTTTTTTTAGGCTACAAAATAAATAATGAATGTATATTGCAATAATGTTTCATTTTCCATTATGAAACATTTTATGCATTGCTAAAATGTCAAGTTTAATGGTCCTTTCAGTGATCTGGCATTAGGGTTAGCGAGATGGGCTGGGTGAGATGAAGTTAGGGAGATGTCTGGGTGAGCTAAAGTTAGGGTCAGTGAAATGGTCTGTCTTAGCTGAGGTTAGTGAGATGGTCTGGGTGATATGAAGTTAGGGGGATGGTCTGGGTGAACTAAAGTTAGGGAGATGGCCTGGGTGAGCTTAAGTTAGGGAGATGGTCTGGGTGAGCTGAAGTTAGGGGGAGTGAAATGTTCTGGGTGAGCTGTAGTTAGGGTTAGTGAGATGGTCTCAGTGAGCTAAAGTTAGGGTTAGTGAGATGGTCTGTGTGAGCTGAGATTAGGGTTAGTGCGATGGTCTGGGTGAGTTGAGGTTAGGGTTAGTGAAATGGTCTGTGTGATATCCTCCTGAAATTATGGAGGATTTTTGGAGCTGATATTTACTTTTCGGCAATTGATGTGCTGACAAGCACCTAGATTCACAGACATTGCTGGAAACTTATGAGACTGAGTGAAATCGTGTTTTGTTTTGAAGCCAGCAATATATGCAAAGTTGTTTGACGCTTTAAAGTATTAATATTCAAAACGCAAGGTCCGCAAGGTTGGATTGATGTGGGTCTGTCTTGCCTAATCAGCACAATAAGCATTACAAGGCGAGTCTTAAACTATGTGAGACCTAACCTGGCGTTCCTGAATAATCTACAGAACTTGTAAAGGAGTGTAATCTTTGCAGATCACTTATTCATCTATATGTTGCTTATATCCTGCCACAGCCCTAACTTATTATACCGATGTTGTACAACTAGCACATAGATCCGCAGTCGCATATATGTCATGACAACTGTCACGGATACTGGGCTGCAGGGGTTAAACTCCTACCCCCCTCTTGTTTCTTAGCGGTTTTGGGCTCTTGAGAGCAACCGCAATCTCCCAGAACTTTGTTTTACCTTGTTTTGTATGTAAACCGGATCTTGGAAGAAGCTGGGGGACACCCCTACCCCTAATCTTTAACGTGCTGTAACTCCGGTCCCCAGTAACAAATCGTGTTTTACCTTGTTTTGTATGTAAACCGGATCTTGGAAGAAGCTGGGGGACACCCCTACCCCTAATCTTTAACGGGCTGTAACTCCGGTCCCCAGTAACGAATCGTGTCGCTTTTTGGACTGTGGTATCTGGGGACCGAGAGCTTTCAAATGACACATTGGAAGTTCCGACACTCCCCAGGGATTACCCCAAAATCACCACTCCCGTGTCCTGGAAATGTGACGTCAGATAAGGCTTGTTATCAAGATCAGTTTCTGAATAAATGTTGTGTGTTTTCCCTAATAAAAAGTAGTTATTGTTTTTGTCATTTTTCTTTGGCACCTTTATATATTTGGTAATCCATTGGGTGCAATTGCCGGTGCTGTGCTGACACTCATAGTATTAGTCAGCATACATTAGTGACGACAGGCTCTTTGCCCTCGCTACGTGTGTTTCCTGGGGGTGTGTGATTCTTGCTGACACACAGGGCGCAGCGGCTTTTGCTGCGTGCAGCAAATATTTGTCTATCAAGTTTACCCCGGGAGCAAACAAGAAGGAGGGGATGGACATCCGACAGGCTATCACCCAATCTTATGTCAATACTGTTCTGTGGGTGTGTTTAATGCCTTTACTATGGTAATTAGGGTGGGTGTGTTCAATAGGGGTGTGTAACATTACACACTTTGGATTGGCCAGCTTTTGGAGAGGTGTTTACCGGGCGGCCAATTGGTGCATGGGCTAGGTATGATAACTAGTTAGTTTGTCACACTGTTTTAATATGGCTATGAGTAAGGCTTAGGCCGAAACGCATAAGCCGTTTGTTTTAGTGCCCCTGCACTCCCTTTTTGTACACTTTACTCTGTATTTTACCCCGGAGTATTTACTCCTCACTATACGTCTATGTGTACTTTGTAACTGTCCATTAAATGTTTTCACTTGCCAACACTCGAGTGCTCCTCAATTTTCTTTCTAGTTATTGTTTTCCCCTGAATGCTAGACTGTCTAGTTATTTGGGTGGGATTGCCAAAATCACTTTCTCCTCTACATAGTGGCTGGTTCCAGGGGCGTGAAGGATCCTTTTGGCAGAGCTACCCAGTCAGGTTAGCTGGATTCCATCACAGTGGTGACAACGGTGGGATGCATCCGTCTACCTGGAATGTCCAAACCACAACCTGAAGACCTTTCCGGATGGAGCAGTATCTCAGGCTTCAGAAAGAGGAACTGAAAAGCATGCTGCAGGCTAGAGGAAAAACAGCTGGCCACAAGTCAAAGGCAGTAATTATAGCCGAACTGATGGAGGATGATTGGGCTAGCAAGCCGTTGGGTGGGTCGGATAGCGATTAATGCAGCAGTCGGCCCAGCACTGCCTCCACCTCGGAAACTACCATGTCGGATCTACAGAGACAGGTCCAATGGCAACTGGACCTCTATGGATCTACCCCACCTGAGGAGATTGCTACTCGGGTCATTGCCGACACCACTAAAGTGCATTTGATGGAGCTGCAGAAGTCCATGGGGGGAGTAGTGCAGGATCCCCTGGCTTCCTCTACCAGGCCCAAGAAGCTACCCTATGCGGCCTTCCGGGCTTTCCAGGATGATGGGGCGGAGATTGACTGCTACCTACAGCTCTTTGAGACTCAGTGTCGGTTGCAGGGGGTTGCCGATGCCAACCGGCAGGGCTTTGAAGGCCTTCCACACTAGCCCCCCATGAAGAACAAGCCAAGTACGAAGGGGTAAGGGAGTGCATCCTTGCCCGCTATGGACTCACGCCATAGGCACACCGGCTGAAATTCCGGGAGCTTCAAAGACAAAAAGGGCAACCATACACAGAGTTCGCCCACCGGTTAGCCCGATCCCTGAACTCTTGGATCACCTGCTGCCATATAACCACCCTGACTGAGGCGATCCAGCTCTTCCTTCTGGAGCAGTTTTACAACCACACTCGGGATTGGGTAAAGGGCAAAAGACCCACCACAGCCGACCAAGCCGCCGCCCTGGCCGACAAATATGTAGATGCCCGGCACCAGGCCGCCCCAGGACCCCAGCCCGTAACTCGATCTGTTTCCACTCCTGCCCGAACCCCAATAGCACCTCGGCTGCCCCAAGCCCGGCTGGCTCCTGTTTCCCCGGCCGGGATCAGCAACCAAGGGGGCTGCTACAGGTCTGGGCAACTCTGCCACATACAACGGTTTTGCCCGACAAAGCCAAGGAACCCCCCAGCCCAGCAGCCGAGAAACCCCACACCGGCCCAGTGGGGAGCCCCTCAAGCTAGGACCTATCAGGCCGCTGCCCACTGCATGTATACAGTGGGTCCTGACCACTATGCAGAATGGCGAAATGAGGAAGTGGGCGTTCTGCACCACATTAGCCTTGTGCCTCAGGACAATCGTCAGCACCATTGGCAGGACGTATTGGTCGATGGGAGGGTGGCCCAGGGATTGAGGGATACTGGAGCCACCGTCTCCCTGATCCAACCGCACCTAGTCCCCCCCCCTCCAGCCGAACCATAGCTGTTGGAGTAGTGGGAGGTGCCATCCTGGAGGTCCCCACAGCCCGGGTACATCTGAATTGGAAAGCCGGCTCCTGTACTGTGGAGGTGGGCATGATGCAGCACCTCCCTGCCGAGGTCCTACTAGGGAATGACTTAGGCCACCTTGTTTCAGCCACCATGGGGAATACCTAAGCGGATACCTGCCCAGTGACAACCCTTCAGCAAGCCAGACTCAAAGCCATCACACCATCTCCGGGGTCCCAGGTGAGGCATTCTGCCCTGACTCCTACCTTACCCCGACCACCTGCCCCGACTAACCCCCTACTCCCTGACCGACCCTCCTGGGCATCCCCCTCTGACTTCACTCAGGAGACCCTGAACGACCCAACCTTAGCACCCTAAGGATATCGGGTGGGTACAGACCCCCAGGGAAGAGCGGTTCCAATGAGAAAGGGGGCTTCTGTACTGGATCTCCGAGAGGAGAAAGGGACCGGTGTCCAAGCATAAGCTGGTTGTACCATAGAAGTTTCGGTCCGACCTACTGAAAATAGGACACGAAATTCCCCTAGCTGGTCACTTAGGAAAGGCCAGGACCCACCACCGTTTGACCTAAACCTTTTTCTGGCCAGAAATTACAGTAGATATTAGAGAATACTGTAAATCTTGTGAGGTGTGCCAGAAAGTAGGAAAAACTGGACCATACTAAAGCACCCCTACACCCTATGCCTATTATCGACAAACCCTTTAGCAGGGTTGCAGTAAATATAGTGGGGCCCCTCAGGGAAAAGGTACATCCTTACAGTAGTGGACTATGCCACTCGATACCCAGAGGCAATCCCCTTGGCTAATATCCAGATGCATTGCTCCGTATATTCACCAGGATAGGCTTCCCTCGGGAAGTGATTTCCGACCAAGGAACACAGTTCACTGCGGAAATCACTTATAAACAGTTAAAGAAATTTTGCATGATCAAACCCCTGCACAGTGCCCCCTATCATACCCAGACGAATGGGCTATGTGAGCAGTTAAACGGGACCCTAAAGCAGCTGCTTAGGATGTTGTCGGCAACTCACAAGAACTGGTAAAGATTCCTGCTGCACCTCCTCTTTGCATACCGAGAAGTGCCCTAGGAATCCATGGGCTTCTCTCCCTTTGAATTAGTGTATTTCCGGAAGATAAGGAGACCCCTTGACTTAGTAAGAGCCCACTGGGAAGGGACTATAGAGGGGGAAGAACACTCCGTTGTGGAGTACGTTCTCCAACTCAGGGACCGACTGAAGGACCTCGCTGACCAGGTGCGAGAGAACCTTTGAGTTGCCCAGCATAAACAGAAAAGGTGGTACGACCGAAATGCTCGTACTCGCACCCTCTCAGTAGGACAGAAGGTCCTTGCCCTGAAGCCAGTTAAAACAGACAAGTTACAGGCCTCCTGGCAAGGACCCTACCAGATAGTGGAACAACTCAATGACACCACTTACCTGGTAGCCAAATGCTCAGATGACCGGGTCCGCCGGACCATTCATGTGAACATGTTGAAGGCATGAAAGGGCCAAGGATGTGGCTGCTATCTGTGCTCCGGCGGTGGAGGACTCAGAGTCTTCCAATGCTGGAGCTCCCCGGACCCACTGACTCCACAAAGGAGTTGCCGACATATCCCTAGACGAGAGGTTAGGGACTGAGCAGAGAAAGCAAGTCCGGGAACTCCTGGAACAATGACGATATATGTTCTCTACTGTCCCTGGGTACACCACAACGGCCGTACACCGAGTGGAGACTCCGGGACAGGCTCCCCTGTGACAGACAGCCTAAAGGGTCCCAGAGGCAGTCTGGGAGAGCATGCACCGTGAGCTCCGGGGAATGTTGGACCTAGGTGTCGTTGAACCATCCAAAAGCCCCTGGGCCTCCCCGGTGGTGCTGGTACCCAAAAAGGACGGAACTATCAGGTTCTGCATTGACTACCGTAAGCTCAATGACAGAACCACCACTGATGTCTATCCTATGCCCTGAGTCGATCTATTAGACATAATCGCCCACGGCCATTTCCTGACCACCCTTGACCTCTGCAATGGATACTGGAAGATCCCTCTAGACCCAGAGTCCGTCCCCAAGTCTGCCTTCATCACCCCCTTCGGCCTCTGCCAGTTCAAGGTCATGCCATTTGGGATGAAGGACACTCCAGCCACCTTCCAAAGGATCGTGGATCGCCTACTGGATGGCTTCCAGGACTAATCCTGTGCATACCTGGATGACATTGCCATCAATAGCGACACCTGGGAGGACCATCTGGCCCACCTAGGAGTCGTTTTAGATCGCCTCAGAGCAGCAGGACTGACCCTGAAACCCGACAAGTGAACCATCGGGAGCTCGGAGCTCCAGTATCTTGGCCACGAGTAGGCTGCGGGAAGCTGGCTAAGGTCGAGACACTGGCCAACTGGTCCACTCCCCGGACCAAAACCCAAGTCCTAGCTTTTCTAGGGACCGCCGTTTACTACTGGAAATTTGGCCCACCTTACAGTGCCCTGGCCCAGTCCCTGACCGACCTGACCCGTAAGCGACTACCTCGACAGGTCCTGTGGTCCCGCGAGTGTGAAGCTGCCTTCCAGAGTCTTAAGGCTGCCTTAGTCTCTTCTCCAGTACTGGCCGCTCCTAACCCCACACAATGTTTTTCTGTCCACACAGATGCCTCCATGTTCGGGTTGGGAGCTGAATTAAGACAGATGAAGAGGGGCAGGACCACCACATAGCCTACATGAGTAGAAAACTGTTGCCCAGAGAGGTAGGCTACGCGGCGGTGGAGGAAGAGTGTCTGGCCCTGAAGAAGTTACAGCCCTACCTCTATGGGAGACCCTTCACCGTCCTCACAGACCACAACCCCCTAGTATGGCTTAATAGAGTTTCCGGGACAATGAAAGACTGTTGAGGTGGAGTCTAGCCCTGCAGCCATTTAACTTTGACATTTAGTACCGGCCGGGTAAAAGCAATGGAAACGCCAATGGACTTTCCCGGCAGACTGAAGTGGCATAAGCTCACCGGACAGCCCCAGGCTGACCCGTGTGTGGATCTACTGGGCTGCATGGGTTAAACTACTACCCCCTCTTGTTTCTCAGAGCAAACATGATCTCCCAGAACTTTGGTTTCCCTTGTTTTGTATGTAAACCGGATCTTGGAAGAAGCTGGACTCTGACCGACCTATCCCTATCTGGCTGGCTGGCCAGCCTCCTGGAGCTGCCGGTCGTCCGCATCAGCGGCTCTTTGCCCCAGAGCTCCGCTCTTTTGGGAATTGGTAGTCCCTAGGGAGGACAAGAGTTGGTGGAATTGCCGAAGGAGAGCTATTTTGGTTACTGGGGGTTTTGGACACCCCTACCCCTAATCTTTAACGGGCAGTAACTCCGGTCCCCAGTAACCAATCATGCCTTTTTCGACTGTGGCATCTGGGGACCAAGAGCTTTCAAATGACACCTTGGAAGTGCCGCCACTCCCCCGGGATCACTCCGAAATCACCACCCGTGTCGTGGATCTCTGTGGGACTGTGGCTGCTATGGCAGGCGCCAGCCTGTCTGGCGGGACGGGAATGGCAGGAGATGTGAAGGTCAGATAAGGCTCGTTATCAAGATCAGTTTCTGTAAAAATGTTGTGTGTTTTCCCTAATAAAAATTAGTTCTTGTTTTCACCTGAATGCTAGTCTGTATAGTTATCTGGGTGGGATTGCTGAAATCACTTTCTCCCCTCATAGCAGCTGGTTCCAGGGACGTGAAGGATCCTTTTGGTGGAGCTACCCAGTTGGGGTAACCGGATTCCGTCACAATAACATTTCCCTAGTCTGTATACTTTTGGTGTTTTCCGCTGATAGAGGTGTTGTGGTTGTTATTTTAAGGATAGTTTGTGTCTATGAATTATCCAGTGAAATTTGCATCTGTTCATTTGATATAAGTTTCCTACTTTGAACAGTTTATGAGGTTATTACATAGATCCTTAACTTATATTATGGCAACGTATCCCGGAAATAATTTTGTGGGTTTGCCCTCTGATGGAGGTGTTGTAAGTTTCCTCATAGAAACTGACAGTTTTTCAGCCATTCTGTTTATCCTTGAAGAGACGTCTCTAACAGTAATTCATTTATGTATTTGTTATTTTTTGCACATATTTCATTATAAATAAATTAATTTTGGCTTATCATTGTTCTTTTGAAGCGCTATTCATTGTCTTTCCGAGATTCACACGTGAAATAAAATGTACTTGAATTTAAAACTAAAATTCTTTGACTGTTGAGTGTGCTGAATTCCCTGTCTTTGTAAATACAGACTATTACATTCTCTCTAATGTTTGGGTAATTATATAGTTCACAAGGGTCTGCACCTCTGATTACTTAACGCATATCTACTTATTTTTAATTGCTCTCTATACTATACAGTTTCTAAATGGTCCGTGTGAGCTGAAGTGAGGGTCAGTGAGATGGTCCGTGTGAGCTGAAGTGAGGGTCAGTGAGATGGTCCGTGTGAGCTGAAGTGAGGGTCAGTGAGATGGTCCGTGTGAGCTGAAGTGAGGGTCAGTGAGATGGTCCGTGTGAGCTGAAGTGAGGGTCAGTGAGATGGTCCGTGTGAGCTGAAGTGAGGGTCAGTGAGATGGTCCGTGTGAGCTGAAGTGAGGGTCAGTGAGATGGTCCATGTGAGCTGAAGTGAGGGTCAGTGAGATGGTCCGTGTGAGCTGAAGTGAGGGTCAGTGAGATGGTCTGTGTGAGCTGAAGTGAGGGTCAGTGAGATGTCTGGGTAAGCTGAAGTGAGGGTCAGTGAGATGGTCTGGGTGAGCTGAAGTTAGGGAGATGGTCTGGGTGAGCTGAAGTTAGGGAGATGGCCTGGGTGAGCTGAAGTTAGGGTTAGGGAGATGGTCTGTGTGAGCTGAAGTAAGGGTCAGAGAGATGGTCTGTGTGAGCTGAAGTGAGGGTCAGTGAGATGGTCTGTGTGAGCTGAAGTGAGGGTTAGTGAGATGGTCTGGGTGAGCTGAAGTGAGGGTTAGTGAGATGGTCTGGGTGAGCTGAAGTGAGGGTTAGTGAGATGGTCTGGGTGAGCTGAAGTGAGGGTTAGTGAGATGGTCTGGGTGAGCTGAAGTGAGGGTTAGTGAGACGGTCTGGGTGAGCTGAAGTTAGGGTTAGGGAGATGGTCTGAGTGAGCTAAAGTGAGGAATAATGTAAAATGAAACTCTCCAACATGCCAAAGTTTCAATACTTTATTTGAGAGAGTGCAGAGTCAAATAGCCACGACGTTTCGGGGAGCCATGCCCCTTAATCATGTGGTGATAGTACAGGTACACCAGTTTAAATAGCTCACCTTGGGATTTTAACCCTTACAATCTTGTAATTTACATTCTATAAATGCAACAGCACCATCTGCTGGTGAAAAATAGGTAGACCATGTACAAAAATTAAAAACAAAACAGCTATGAAGCCCCTATAACAGAACCACATCTACACATACAAAAACACTGCAATTTAATCATTAGAATTTATTTTCAGAACATTAAGCAACATGATTTAAGATTAGTACCTGATTGTCCTCACAGTAGAATATTTACAGATTGACCTTAACAACATCAAAGTGGCTATTGCAACATTGGAGGAGGAAATTCGTCAGAGTATTTCCACGGATGAATGGGACAAATTGATATCTTCCAACAAAGAATTACTCACCGAGATGAGAACAACGATCGAGGAAAGGAAGAGGTTAAAGTTCCAAAGGGACACTGATGATTATTCCTCCAATCGAATCTACCGCTGGGTGTACGACCCTATGGGAAAAGAGCGTTACGTCACTTCCGGTGTAAGGAGAAGGCAACAGCGACGTAACGCAGCGTCAGGCAGCAGCTCCGATTCATCCTCTGATTTTTTACAAACAGAGGCCTCCGACAGTGCAGGAGAAGGGGCCGGAAACATCGGAGGCACAAGCAAGTCCGCCAAGGTAAACAAGACCAACAAAACGTTAACCAACAGAGTTACCAGGGCACGCAAAAAGATATAGTTGTTAATATATCTGATTGCCCGCTTGATACAAGGGAAGCGGATGTTCTGCAGAAAGGACTATCGTTTTGCCCACTGAGTGACTGTGATTTTTTTAACCTCAACAAAGATTTGCATAGGTTTTTCAGGAATGTTAGATTAAAATTCTGGCATTGTAATAAGGATAAGAGGTTATCACAGTGTAATAGCGATATTGGTTCTACTGCTGTTAGCTCTGACCCTGTTGATAATTGTGTCAATAAAACTAACCCTTTAAGCATCAAGAATTTGGGGCTGTTTAATAAAAGTTCGTTTTATCCTATGGTTACTGATCATAGTATAGCTACTTTTGAACAACTTGTCCTTTTGGATGTACATAAATTGCAGTCTAAAGTTACTCAACAGAAGCATAAGGTTAAACCTGGTTTTGTCAACTTCACAGCAGCTGACCATCTAGCCCTGAAATCACTTAAATCTAATGATAAGGTGATTTTAAAGCAAGCTGATAAGGGCGGTGCGACTGTGATCTTGAACAAAACTGATTATAGGTCTGAGATTTATCATCAGCTAAGCACTGGGAATGTATACAAGAAAATTGCTGTTAATCCTTTATCTAAGATTACTAAAGAGATATCTGTCACTGTCAAATTTGCACTTAACGGGGCGTGTCTCTGGGCAGCACCTTGAATGGTAGCAATATCGGTTGCTCCAAGGGAATCACAGATAATCTGCCTTTTATCAGTGGCCAGGAAGATCATCCAACTCCAACACCTTGATATTAAAAATCCACAGACCAAACTGAGTCGGGTGATAGTAAATTTTTGGTATTATAACCTTTGGAAATCGATCTGGAGCGTTGAGGCCTAAGGCAGTTACTTCAGTAAAGGCTCTCAACACCCCCCCCGGTATCTTGTACGCCAGGTATGCAGTGCAAAGACACTGACACTTTTTGCAGAAAAAGGGACTGAAGTAAAGTAAAACGACAGCATAACTACAGTTGGAATCTCCATTCTACTGCCTTTCGTGATAAGGGACATCATATAGCTGCTCAAAATATAGCGCACCATACATAAAAAATGGCGCTGGATACTACGCTGATATTAAGGGAAATGAAAGTCATGCTGGATGCACACTTTAAAGAAATTTGCACAATATTTGGAGAAGAATTTGCATCCCTAAAAGACACATGTGTCAAGGCTAAGGGAGAGAAGCAGCCTTCACTAGAGCTCCCCACCAAACCTCCTCCATACCCGATCCAAACACCTGCATCTAAGCCAGTAGAAGAGTTTCTCCTAACACCAGAAACTTACCCGAGCACAGTCATGATGGCTGCAACTGCGAGTGACCCATCGGGCAAACGGATGAAGCAGCCGGCTAGTCTGGAGCGGAGAGTCGCGCCGCCGGGTTGCGCAGAGTGTAGTGAGGTGGATTCGATTGGACTTGGGCCAAATAGCAGCGCTCCGGTCATGGGCAAATTGAATTCAGCTAATCGCAGGAGGAGCCCTAAAGTGGAGGATCTGGCCATAGCAATGGGACTTGCAGCTGCACATCACCGTATTCCTCCGGTAAGAATGGGGCTGAGAGGCAGACCATCAGTGTGGGACATTTATCAGGACACTTGCTACCAGCCCGCGGTTTATGCGGACACACTACAGTACTGCAGGCCCTTTGACCCCGGAGGCTACTCTCCTGACCCTGGCGAACAGGGAAGTTTCCGCCATGGCAGACCGCTACCTCACTCCTGGTTCCACAAGATCTGCGCAATTAGCGCATATAACGATCCCCACTTTTTGGAAGCGGCCCTTTCTCAACTTGAGGACTCATGCCCATAGTGCTTCCCTAGATGTGAGACACGGAGTAGGGTAAATTATAATTATGCACCAAGAACTGCTTTTGGGACGCATGCTGAGACCGGGAGTTCAGTGGGGTATTATTATTGCAGATCAGGGTTTGTTTGTTTCTTATGTTTTGGTGTGCATGTATGAGTCCTGTTTTGGGTTAATTAGCTAGTAGGTTTGGGAGGATTGTACCATTCAAGAATCTTGCTACTAGCTTTAATCCGCTATTTACTAGCCCTCATGCATGTATATCCCCTAAGTTGCCTAATAGTAATTGTGTTGAGAGCCCTGAGAAACCCCCATAAGCCCTGTCTAAACTATTCCTTTTCAGACTAATGGTTCTCCTCCATGTTTAACCTCAGACTGAATGTATTATTTAACAACTGTTTTGATCCACTGTACAACTGTGCTATATTGATATCCTATCTTTAGGACCTCATCACATCGTTAACTGTTCTGGCTCAGTTGCTCCCTACAAGATCAGTATTCCCTAATCTTAACCTATAGTTAACCTATTGGTTAGGCTCATACTGTTTGTTTCTTTTATGTTGAAGTTATTGTGAATCTCAGTTACCCTCTATCATCCTGACCCTTTACAATATATGCATTTTATATCTAATAGTCCCTATAGGTCCCTGGATAAAAATGTACCATAATCAATAATCCTGACTAACTTATTGAGCATTTATTGATGGTTCCCTTTTATATTTATTTTTATTATTATCTCTCATTTTCATTTTACTCATCAATGTTAGAAATTGGGTCCAAAAGTGGCCCTCCCAACCTTATACCTTAGTAGTCCCCTTTCCAACAGTACACTGTCATTAGCGGTCCAAGAGTGGCCACTCTTTTCCAACTGGGGGAAATCATTTTAATCCATAATGTAAGTACTTTTAAAAATGAGGTTCCTGTAAAGCAAAGTCAGCCCCTTGATACGGGTACACATGTAATATGATAATGGTTAATGTTTCACACTGTATTGTACTATTTTTTTATTTTTATTTTTGCTTGCTTACTTCCTTGTACACTACTTTTAAAACCTCAATAAAATATTAAAAAAAAAAAAAAAAAAAAAATTGCACTTAACAATGGCATCATTGATGACAAAACTGCTAAATATTTGATTGTCAAAGATCCTATCTCGCCAGTACTATATGTGCTGCCTAAGATTCATAAGTCCTTGACTGCACCACCTGGGCGGCCTATTGTTGCTGGAACTAACTCTGTGTTCTCAGGGATATCCATCTTTTTGGATAAACTTTTGAGACCCCTGGTGGAGCAGTCAAGTACTTTTATCAAGGATACCAATGATTTTTTGGTCAAGTTGAACAACTTGCAACTCCAGACTGATAAATTTATTCTCTTCAGTCTGGATGTGGCAAGTCTATATACCTCAATCACCCATGAGAGCGGGCTGGGAGCTGTTAAACATGCGCTCTTTAATTCTGGTTTATACTCCAGTTCACAAATTTGGTTTATTCTGCAACTGCTAGAGATCATACTCTTTAATAATTATTTTTTATTTGAATACTTTTTCTATCTGCAGTTACAGGGTACAGCCATGGGCTCCAACGTTGCCCCTAACTATGCAAATATTTTTATGAATCTCTTTGAAGAGAAATTTGTCTTTGCCTGGTGGCGCTACATTGATGATATTTTTGGAATATGGTTGGGCAACGTTGGAGCCCTTGAACTTTTTTTTAAGGAGTTGAACAATTCGACAAACAGCATTAAGTTCACACTTACTTACAGTGAAATTTCAATTGACTTTTTGGACGTGACTGTTCTGAAGGATGGGTGCAATTTCAAGACTGATATTTTCAGTAAGGAAACTGATAGGAATAATCTGCTGTTATATAGCAGTGCACATCATCCTTCTCTGATCAGATCATTGCCAAAGAGCCAATTGCTCAGAGTAAAGCGCATAGTTGCAGAGGAATCTAAAGTACCCTTGAGACTTTCAGAAATGGGTGACAAATTTTTGCAACGCGGGTACCCCAGAGATCTCATTGTAGACACCATTAATCAGGTGTCTCAATTGGATCGAAAATCATTGTTAAAGCCTGGTCTATCTGTCAAAAAAGATTCAAAGAGGATGATTTTTGTATCTGAATTTTCCAGACAAAGTGATCAGGTTTGGAAAATTATCAGGAAATATTGGGGTATCCTAAAAGATTGCAATTCGGAGGTTGTTGAATTTGACCAAATGCCTATGCCAGCATACAAGCGGAGTAAGAGCTTGAGGGACTCTCTAATCAAAGCTGACATTGGCCCTGGTAGAACATTGTTACAACGGTTCATCACCAAAAAGAATTTAGGCTGTTTCCCCTGTCTAGGGTGTAGCAATTGTAATTCAATAGTAAAAAGTCCCTATTTTTTACACCCACATAGTGGTTATAAATTTTATTATAGGGACTATTTTACTTGTAATAGCAATTATGTTATCTATATGATCAAATGCCCATGTGGGAAAGCCTACATTGGCGAGTCCTCTAGGAGGGTACGGTATCGAATTACTGAACACAAGAGCAACATCAGGTGTAAGGTACTCACTGCACCAGTGGCTTATCATTTTCTAGCCATGGGACACCATATTAGCCAACTTAGGTTCCAGGTAATCGAACAGATTAAGATCCCCCGTAGGGGTGGCAATAGGGATGTCCTTTTGAAACAACGTGAATCCTATTGGATTTTTAAGTTGGATACCTTGGAACCTAGGGGGCTTAATAGAGAGATATGAATGATAAAGAAAGAAGGCGCCACCATAGTGCACAATCAGATGTGTATAACACGCCAGTTAAAAAAGTAAGACCGTACTTACAAGCTGTAAGACACTTGAGGAAACGGTCAGGAGAGACCGAGAAACGTTGTGCTTATGTACCCCAAATAAAGTCTGTATGCTTTTACAAGACTTTTGCCACAAAGTATCTTTTATTTATTCATTCTATCTATCCATCTGATACATTGTATCTACACCAAGAGTGGATAGTATAAGTTTAAGCCGGCTCTGTGGTAATTGCCATTGCTGGATGCTGGTTTTTTGTCTGCCATCACGACCCTCACACTCCAGAGGACATCAGAGGACTTCTGAGATTTACCAGTGGGAGTTAGCTGGACGACTCTACTAATAGTCCAGAAGGCGTTTGTGACACTTCTCAAGTGTCTTACAGCTTGTAAGTACGGTCTTACTTTTTTAACTGGCGTGTTATACACATCTGATTGTGCACTATGGTGGCGCCTTCTTTCTTTATCATTCATTTCTGCAGAACATAACATCTTGGGACACCGACAAGAAATTCGAAGAAGCAGCTTGCCACCCGCTCCAGATTTCTGGATTTGGAATTGGACTAAATGAACTGTCCATTACAACGACCCCTTCACTTGCATCTATGGTTTGATTGAACTGGGTTTACAACCACATTGTTTTTTCATTTGTCACTTTTGTATTTACATGTATAGGCGTTTTTACTTTTGATGCACTATATGTTCATAGATTTCCTATATATAGGTATTTGGCGCACTGATTTTTTTCTATATAGGTATTTTAATAGAGAGATAGACTGGTCTGTGTTCTATTGAGCTGGTGTTGCTCTTGTGTTCATATATTCTGCAGTACTAATCTTAAATCATGTTGCTTAATGTTCTTAGAATAAATTCTAATGATTGAATTGCAGTGTTTCTGTATGTGTAGATGTGGTTCTGTTATAGGGGCTTCATAGCTGTTTTGTTTTTAATTTTTGTACATGGTCTACCTATTTTTCACCAGCAGATGGTGCTGTTGCATTTATAGAATGTAAATTACAAGATTGTAAGGGTTAAAATCCCAAGGTGAGCTATTTAAACAGGTATACCTGTACTATCACTTACCACATGATTAAGGGGCATGGTTCCCCGAAACGTCGTGGCTGTTTGACTCTGCACTCTCTCAAATAAAGTATTGAAACTTTGGCATGTTGGAGAGTTTCATTTTACATTATTCCACTATTGTTGGGGAGTTTTGTAGTGACTCCTTGAAGCTCTAACCTGTGAGTATCGCTGCTGGATGAATTGCACAATTTGAGCTAAAGTGAGGGTCAGTGAGATGGTCTGTGTGAGTTGAAGTGAAGGTTAGTGAGATGGTCTGTGTGAGCTGAAGTGAGGGTTAGTGAGATGGTCTGTGTGAGCTGAAGTGAGGCTTAGTGAGATGGTCTGTGTGAGCTGAAGTGAGGGTTAGTGAGATTTCTGGGTAAGCTGAAGTTAGGGTTAGAGAAATGATCTGGGTGAGCTGTAGCTAGGGTTAGTGAGATGGTCTGGGTGAGCTGAGGTTAGAGTTAAGGAGATGGTCTGGGTGAGCTGAATTTAGGGTTAGTGAGATGGGCCAGGGTAAGCTGAAGTTAGGGTTAGTGTGATGGCAAAGTGGCACAAGAAATAGGACCAGTTTCATCATGACATTTCCCAGCAGTTTTCACCTCTCCGGTCAGTAGGCAGATGATGCCCAGGGCCTGACTCAGGAACTGCTCTGCCATCTGCTTCCTGCATTTGTTCATCGTGTTTATCGTCAGTGACCAAGTCAGATGCTATAAATGTGACACCTGCAAGAAGAAAGGAAAACGGCAACATGGAAGATCGGAAATAATCAGAGCTCTTTCTGTCTAATACTACATGTGACCAGCTGCATGTAGAGCAAGTAATACATATAGTTACAAAATGTGACAATATTTATATAGCATGTTTGTCAAATGTTAGGGGATGATATATTTTTTAATTATATTTACTAGCATCAGAAGTCATTAGAAGCAAGAAAAGGGTGACTGTATATAAGAATATGCAGAATAAGCTGATAAGCAATATTTGAATTCAACTTAGTAATACCACCGCACGCAAATGTACGCTGGTATTACAAGTTAGGTGCAATGCAACACAACCTCACGTTAGCATTGAACAGAAGCATTGCACACTCTTCCATAGAACGAAACAGGCTGTCTAGGAGTGATTTCTGATTTGCCGCTATAGTCCTGTTAAAGGGATAGCTGTGTAAAAACTGTATTTTTGAAGCAAAAAAACTGAGAATTTGCATATCTAATTTGC
Source organism: Bombina bombina (assembly GCF_027579735.1). Lineage (NCBI taxonomy): Eukaryota > Metazoa > Chordata > Amphibia > Anura > Bombinatoridae > Bombina > Bombina bombina. Next base: position 846,266,672 of record NC_069502.1, on the reverse strand, counting down.
ATAGCTTACCCAGAATTCTCTTGTGCATTGGTAACATTGTATATGAGAAACCGTTGTAAATTGAAACCCAGTTTATAATGTAAGTCAATGGGAAGTTAGGTTCCAGGCCCCTCTCAAAATTGTCATAAGTAACACCTAATACATTATTTTTAAAGCTTTGAAATGAAGACTTTAAATGATAAACAGCATTATAAACCTAATAAAATAATCACACAACACAGAATATATAATTAAACTAAATTAAATGAACAAAAACATTTGCTAAACTGCATTATAAACCTAATAAAATAATCACACAACACAGACTTCACTTGCATTTTTCTGCAAACAGTTCTTTATATGCATTCCAGTCTGGACTGATTTATAGACAGGAAGATCTTGTCCCTTTGAAATCTGCTCAATAGCTCAGGTCTGCTTAAACTGATTAATTTCAGCTTGCTTGGCTTTGCTGCAACACAAGCGGACAGCTCCACCTACTGGCTATTTTAATAAATGCACTGCTTCTCAATGCTTTTTAATAGCAGTCACATGACTGGAAAAAAAAAGGGTTGTTATTCTGAAGCGGTGTAAATTGAACCATTGTAAAACGAGGGCCACCTGTATATATATATATATATATATATATATATATATATATATATATATATATATATATATATATATATATATATATATATATATATATACTGTACATATATATTTATATCTAACACAAAGTCCCCATAGACCGCAATGTAAAGGCACTTTTCAGTGACTTTATTTTCTCTAACACCCCACACACAATCCATTTAACCCCTAAAAACTACTTTTAAAAAAAAGCTAATATTTTTTTATTTATGAAAAAACACTACATATTTTTTGTGGGGCAAATGGGGCACATTTTAAAAATTAACCAGAGGTCTGACCTGTGGTTAGTTTTTTAAGTGCTAATTTCTACCACAAGCTTGCGGTAGCAATAACCAGTCACTTCTAATGGCTGGTTATTTAACATGAGAATTTGCCTGTTTACGGGCACGTGATAAATTAGCGCTCCACTTGTAATCTAGCCCAATGTGTAGTAGTTCCCTGGATCACAAAATTTGTTAATCCTGGCAGAGTTCCCAATTATCCTCTAATTTATAAGATTATCCCAAATTGGTAGCTCTGTTTTGGTATTTCTCAGTTCCTCATCTTAAAGGGACTGTAAATCTTAACCCTTCAATGACAATAATTATGTTAATCATTATATGTTATATATGAACTAATTTTGCAGAGTATAAGCGCTACGCAAGTGATTAATAATCATTTGAAAAATTACCTTTTTTTTTTAATTCACTATCAGCCCATGCAGCTGGAGATATTTTTTTCATTGACAGTGCTGCAGGCCGTTACGTCAATCATTACATTCTAAACGCCCATTTTCTGATCCGGAGCGTGCATTTACACTTCCTTTACGCATGAGCATTTCCACCACTCAGTCTCAGTCTCTCATCTATCTTAAACACGCATCTTATACACAGACATATAACACTATAGAGCGTTACCATCTATCTTACACACACATCTTATACACAGACATATAACACAATAGAGAGGTACCATCTATCTTACACACACATATTATACACAGACATATAAAACTATAGAGCGTTACCATCTATCTTACACACACATCTTATACACAGACATATAACACAATAGAGAGGTACCATCTATCTTACACACACATATTATACACAGACATATAACACTATAGAGCGTTACCATCTATCTTACACACACATCTTATACACAGACATATAACATTTTATGTACTTACCGCACAATAAAAACACTGAGCAACTAGGTAATAAGCTGAATCATTTTCTCCGCTCATTCCTCCCCTTGCCTGTACCATGTGACATATTTAGGTAATTTAGTGCTATGGGATCTAGCAGCTACCAGATAACTGTTCACAGTGAGAGAGTTAGTGGCTGTGTGACAGCTAACAGGAGCAGCTTATTGTCTGCGGGTGAGTATGGGGCTTTGTGTGAGGTAGAGGGTTGCTTAACGGGTGAGAAGGGGACTGTGTATGAGGTAGAGGGGGCTGGGGGACTGAGGATGATGCTGTGTATGAGGTGAGGGAGGTTAGAGGTTGAGGTGGGGACTGTGTGTGAGGGAGGGGGCTTACAAGGTGAGGAGGGGTCTGTGTGTTAGGGATAGGGGGCTTAGAGGGTGAGGAGGGGTTTGTGTGTAAGGGAGGGGGCTTAGAAGGTGATGAGGGGTCTGTGTGTGAGGAAAAGGGGGACTGAAGATGCAGCTGTGTGAGGGAGAGGATGTTTAGAGGGTGAGGAGGGGACTGTGTGTGTGAGGGAGGGGGGTTAATAGATGAGGAGGCAGCTGTGTGTGAGGGAGGGGGTTAATAGATAAGGAGACAGCTGTGTGTGAGGGAGAAGGGGTTAGGTGGTGAGGAGGGGCCTAAGTGAGAGGAGGATTAGAGGGTGAGGCTGTGTGTGAGGGAGAGAGGGGTAGGGTGAGGAGGGGGTTGTGTGTGAGGGAGAGGGGGGTTGGAGGGTGAAGAGGGGGCTTTGGGAGGGGGTTCTGGTGTAAGAGCATGAGGTACAGTCTGTGTGTTACAATTACTCATTTGAATGTGTGTTATTTTAGTGACAATATTGTGAAAGGTTTTAAAAACAAATATTGTGATGTTTATACTGTTAATAATAATAAAAAAATAAAAATATTAATGTATATGAAAGACATTGTGAGATTATTAAAGCAGAAAAAGGTGATATGAAACATTTTAACTAAATATTAAGAGTTACCCTCTTGTCACAGAGCAATACGTGACACAGTATAATGGTATGAAGTTGGAAAAAAGAAACACAATCAATGACAAATAAATACGTGTATAGGGGGTGCCCTTGATATATCTAATCTAGATAAATACTATAAAACTGTAGAGCAAAAGTTTCAGTGGGTGAGGAGTTGGTTTACTTTAACTAAAATCTATTAAAGAACTAGATAACATACCTCACAATCTATATCATACAGTTGTGATATCACTTTAAATACAAACCAACTGAGAAGTGGGCACAGGTGAGCTGAACAATTCAAACAATTGTAACTATGAAAATTAGATATTATAGTGGTATAGTAACATCTAAATAGACATAGCAATAGTAATAATGTCCCATATGTAATGTGATAAAATATCACCAAATTATAGTTATTTCAGGTCAAGGCAGCTGTCTGTATGAGGATCAATGCCAAGATCATTGATCTGCAGAAAACATAAAAGGACAGAAGCACCACATGGCCCAATATTGTTTGGTACACTAGCAAATGTTGTGTATAGTAGATACACTAACATTTGATGATGCACCCCTGTTGGTGCAGAAGGGGCAGGCTGGGATCTAATCAGTCACCCAGCAGACTGGCCTATGGTGAATATTCAATAATCTGTAAGTGATATAAGCAGAACAAGGGTGCCAATATGGCCTAGTATTGTTTGGACAAGAGAGGTGTAATGTGGATAAAGTTTACACTCATATTTGTTGCACCTCCCTTAGTGCAATAGAGGCAAACTGGGATCAGTCACCCAGTAGACAGATCCTAGGCCAACAGGAGTTCCCAGCAATCCAGTCAGGTAGTAGAGATTAGAAGAGGAGTATGGCAGCAAGTAGTAAGTGTATAAAAAAGCGTACTTTATTTAAAAGTTGTTAAAATGCTAGCAATGCATTTCTCAGCCAACCAGTGGCTGCTTCATCTGGCTTAATACAATGAGTGATGAATACTTGCTATATATACACACACACCATACACATTCAACTAAACAATACGAAACACCTGATGGGGGGTGTTACCTCATTAGACCAGTCATAATGATTGACATATCAAAGAACCAAGTGTAACATAGTCGCATCGTCATGGTTATACACAACAATCATATAGGATGGTTAAATTAATAGTGCATCATCAGGTGTATACTAAGATATTATAAACAACAAAGATATGTACCATAAAACCGTCATCATAGCTGTTAAAAACAATGATATAAGATATTCATATTAGATCATTGTGTATATACTATCATCATAGCTGTTAAAAACAATGATATAAGATTTTCATATTAGATCATTGTGTATATATATATATATATATATATATATATATATATATATATACCAATGTATTGTGACCAGATAAATGTTTGCATAGCTCTCACAGTGTGTGTAACTGACTGATAATTAGTATATCCTCATCTTATAATTCATTCTAAGACAAAAACGTTTATTTTTGGAGGAGAGTATATATAAATATATATAACATTAGTTTCTAAAATCTATAGAGAACTTTTAGAGTGATGTATGAATAAATGTTTTTCATTTTTGTGCAGGAGTTTGATATATCCGCTATTTATTTATTCTATTGTATATGTCAAAGGCGCCATGCGCCTATATAAAGTGTGAGTATTGTGTTTGATCTTTTTCTCTCTTACTACCATGGTCAGACCAATATGGGCGCAGGTGTCGAGCTGCCCATTAAGGTTGCACTGTGTGCACATTACGTTGATCTGTCCCTTTAAGGCTCTTTGCGCAGGTGTCGAGCTGCCCTTTAAGGTTGCGCTGCATGAACATTACTGCGATCTGTCCCTTTAAGACTGTGTGTGTGTGTGTGGTGCTAGTTGACCCTTTCAAGGCTGTGTGGTTTTTTGTCTGTCCCTTTAAGACTGTGTGACCAGGTGCTATCCTGCCCTTTAAGGCTGTGTGAACATTATTTCCTCAGCAGTTTGTACAGTTGTTACCGAGAGGGCTGCTTTAAAGGGACACTGAACCCAAATTTTTTCTTTCATGATTCAGATAGAGCATGCAAATTTAAGCAACTTTCTAATTTACTCCTATTATCAATTTTTCTTCGTTCTCTTGCTTTCTTTATTTGAAAAAGAAGGCATCTAAGCTATTTTTTTGGTTCAGGACCATGGAAAGCACTTGTTTATTGGTGGGTGAATTTATCCACCAATCAGCAAGAACAACACAGTGTGTTCACCAAAAATGGGCCGGCATCTAAACTTACATTCTTGCATTTCAAATAAAGATACCAAGAGAATGAAGGAAATTTGATAATAGGAGTAAATTAGAAAGTTGCTTAAAATTGCATGTTCTATCTGAATCACGAAAGAAAAAACTTGGGTTCAGTGTCCCTTTAAGTGTCTGTGTACAGTAAACAGTTACAAATGTATAAAAACATGTAGGCTGAGCGTTTGATACAATGTATCCATGTAGGTGAGCAGAGCTGGCTGGCTGTGGAAAGTCTATGGGGAAAACAGGGACTTTACACCCCAAAATATGGCTCCCTTTTTGTTCCTGGAGACAAAAAACATTGCAGCATCGTTGGTAGCCCTCATATGAACCCCCACGCCAATTTTAGTAGTAAAATAATGAGATATGGCTGAGAAAATAATTTAGAACGCTAAACTAAGATTTTACAGAGAGTTCTCTCTCTTCCTCACATACACATAGCCCCTTCCCCAGTACCTTATACAACAAAGACATATATTTTATAAATAGGTGCCCTCTGTCACTTGCACACACCAATATAAAAAATTCCCTCTGCTTCACATAAACATACCCCCCTCCCTGGTAACTTGTATACATATATATTATTATAAACAGGTGCCCTCTGTCTCTTGCACACACCAATTTAAAGTGTTCCCTCTGCCTCACATACACATAGCCCTATCCCCAGTACCTTATATACAGATATCTATATTACTAAATAGGTGCCATCTGCCTCTTGCACACACACCAATATAAAGAGTCCCCTCTAACTCACATACACATAGACCTACTCACCAGTAACTTATAGATATATAAAATATGCCCTCTGCCTCTTGGACACACGAATTTAAAGAGTTCCCTCTGGTCCCTCTCTGGACTGCCTCACACACACATAGCCCCCTCCCCAATACCTTATATACAGATATATATTATTATAAAAATGTGCCATCTGCCTCTTGCACAGATCAAAATAAAGAGTCCCCTGTTTCAAAGCACCTGAAGTTGCTTCACATATACATAGTCTCCTCACCAGTACTGTATACTTATATAATATTGAGGTTTCCTCTGCCTCGTTCACACACAGCCCCCTACTCAATAAATGATATGTACGTGTATACTATAGAGATGATACTCTTTACACACTGCATTACATTATATAGAAATATTTCGACTTTCCACACACACGTTTAAATACCTAAATAAAACCGCGACAGCTTGTTCCTAATAAGTTAAAGGACCAGTGATTGCAAGGTAGCCTTTCTAGTGTTGGTTGCAGTAGTCATGTGACTTATGACATCACGGGTTCTTTAACTGCATGGGAATTAGTTCCTACCGTCTGATCGCTAAATGATGAACAAGAACAATGCCCCATTTACATACTGGTAAATAACTGTATATATTGTACTAAAGAATTTCTGTGTGTTTATGAGGCTGCAGGAACTGGTGTGTGTGTCAGAGGAAAACTTTGGAGGATGCGGTGTGTGTATGTGTAATACAGAGGGAGCCTCTCTATGGTACTAAAGCCTATGTGAGACAGGGAACCTTTTTATAATATTATAAATGTATATAAGTAACTGGGGAGAGGGATCTCTGTGTGTGAGGCAGAGGGAACTCTTCTATAATCGTATGTAACCGTGTATAAAGATCTGGGAATTGGGCTGTGTGTGTGACGCAGGGGAACATATCTATAATATACCTGTATATAAGGAACTGGGAGAGGACTGTGTGCGAGATTTAGAGGAACCTCTCAATAATATTTATAGATCTGTATATACGAAACTGGGGATATGGCTGTGTGTGTGAGGAAGAGGAGTCGGACCCTCTTTATAATATTATATATCTGTATCTATAGGCTTACCATAATTTTTAGAGGTGAAACTGGGACCACCTGGTGCGGTGCCAGTGGGGGTGTGGTCAGGAGCGTGGTCAAGGGGGCGTGGCAATTACCGGTCCTTTTAAAGTAGTAGCTTTTATGTGTGTAATGTTTTGTGGATACTCTACCCTTCTTCAGTCAAACAAGTGAATCACACAGTTTAAATAGACCATAACACCACCCCCTAGTGAAAAATGCACCATTACTCTAAATTAACACATACATTAATCTAAATCTCAGATTCTAAATAATGCCAAACATCAAGCATAATTATCAATTTCACAATTTAATATCTGCAGTGTAATATGTGTTTTATGTGTCTAATTAAGGAACAGAGCCAAATACTGCTAAGGCATAAATACTACATTGAATGAAATAAGTAAAAAAGAAACACATACCTGCTAAAGCTGTTTAAGAGGCTACTCTATACCATAATGCAGGAAGATTATAGCCAAAATGCTATCCTGCATAAAGTAAAGCAAGATCCAGGCCAAAAAATCCTTCCTGACTGTACTTCCTAGTCATAACCATATGCTTCCCCTAAAGGTGTATTACCGGCAATGTCACCAGGGGTCGGGGGGTTAAATTCTTAGAAAAATAAACCAAGTAGTACTACAAAATTAAAAAAACCCTACGCTGCTCACTCAGTCTGTACTACTAAATGTAAACTTTGAAGGACACGAACGTTAAGCTAAGCAGGGCTATATGTAACAAAGTACCAGCATCCAACTATGCTGGAGAGTCACAGTCTAGTCATTTTGATTAATGTGTCCGGGTTTCAGGTGGTCTGAAACCTGGACACATGATTTGAAACCTGGAGGTGGCAACCCTACTGGGACAGAATGAACAACTGGGTGGGACACTGGGACAGCCCCTCCAAACCGGGACAATCCCAGTAAAAGTGGGACTTCTGGTAAGCCTATGTATCTATGGTACTAGGGAGGGGGTTGTGTGTATGGTGCAGACTGCAGAGGAATCCTCTCTAAAAAATGTATGTCTGTATATAAGGTACTGAGGAGGGGGCTATGTGTGCGGTGCAAGGGAACCTCTCTATAATATTATTATTTATTTATCTATATATACAGTACTGGACATGGTGCTGTGTGTAAGGCAGAGGGCACCTAAAGTAATGGGAAGAGTGCTGTGTGAGGCATAGGGAACTTCTGTAATATGTTATATCTCTACATAAGGAACTGGGTGTGTGTGAGGAAGAGGGAACTTGTGTTAAATGTTTACATATGAGTTCCTGGCAGGCGTTTAAGTAAAAAAAAACACCTCTATAGTACTGTTTATCTCTAAATGAGGTGCTATGGGAGGGGTAGTGTATTTGAGGCAGAGATCATTTCTATATAATATTATATATCTGTATATAAGGAACTGAGAGGGACTGTGTGAGGCAGAGGAACCTCTCTATAATATTAAATATCTATATAAAAGGAACTGGGGAAGGGTCTGTGTTTGAGGCAGAGTGAACCTCTGCATTGTGTTATAATCAGACATCCCATCCTGCAAAAACTCATTTCAGGGAGGTGGCTTCTCCCGGTACTGCGCCGCCACCCCCCCCTCCCAGTTATATATTGGACACCTTGAAACCCTAAATAAGATAGACTTTTCATTAAAATAGCTTCCCACTAAAGTCACATAAAAAGTAGCTTTATTGCACAACCACATACAACAAACCTATTTTCCAGTGATCGTACGCTTGTTGAGTGCTCAAATATTTTAGAATACGAAGTTTAATTACATGCAGTAAATAAGGTAGTATTTGTGTTTTATTTTATTAAAATCAGTGGGGGCTTTTTGGTTACTGATGCTTTGAGGGTTCTATAACGTCCCAGCAACTAAAGGCATTCCTTAAAGAAACACTTTTCCGGATTTGGGCCACGTTGGATCATAGTACTTGGAGTTTCAGGGAGATTGCACCCCATTTGCTGGCATCAGGGAGCCGCTATTACAATCAGGGAGACTCCCTGAACTTCAGGGAGACTTGGGATGTCTGTATAATGTTCCTGTGGTGTGTGTTACAGAATCATGTAGTCTTTCTTATTGTACTGTATATCTCTACATTAGGTGCTATAGGGGTGATATACAGTATGTGAGGCAGAATGAATCTTTATAATATTATATATCTGTATATAAGGAACTGGGGAGGGATTTGTGTGTGTGAGGCAGAGGGAACCTCTTTATAATATTGCATATCTGTATATAAGGAACTGGGGAGTTATGCTGTGTGTGTTATAGACACATGGAATATCTGCATGGTTTACTGTATATCTCTACATGAGGTGCTATAGGAGGGGGTGGTGCAAGTTGAGGCAGAGGGATCTCTCTTTATATAAGGTGTTGGGCATGAGGTGTGTGGGTGAGACAGATATAGAGGATGTAGAGGTGATAATGGTTAGTAAAAATACATTATTAATTAAATAAAGATTAAATAAAAATGTTTTACACTCACTGGCGCCAATGTCTGAGACACCCCCTGCAGTACATCAGTATTTAGTTCTGCAGTGTATTGTTTAATAATTATACCATGTACTGCACAACTAACCATAAAGCCTGATGTGCTGCAGAAGATGAAGGTATTGGTGGCAGTAGGCAAAATAAATAATAAAGATATTGCTTTCCCCACATACTGCTGCCCACTGCAGTGTATTATAAATTGGCATATGGACAGCAAGATAATTTTTTAGAGGATTGTCACCAATTTTGACACATGCTTTCAAAAAGGTTCACCCCCTGATATATAAACAAACCGCATCAATTTAAGGCTAGATTATGTAATGCTCGTGGGATACTCCTCTATAAGACCAAACTCAGCCAGTAGTCTTGTTATCCCGGCGTCGAGCTGGAATGATAGGGAATATCGCAGAGCAGAGAAACTCAATGAGATGAGGAAGATGGCACTAACCACAGGCAGGACAGTTCCCAGCGGCAACAGCAGAGCAGTCCAGGGATAAAGCACTAGAATGGTCAGGCAGGGATTGACAACAGTAAATAATCCAGCAGATTAAGGGCTAGATTTATCAAAGCCATTCTCCTTTAATTCCGTCCAAAATAGCTCATACAAACTGATCATCATATTCATCAAAGCACTCTGCGCCTATAATTGCGCAAATCTGAAAGAAACTTCTTCGCACTCTGCTTGCATTCGCCTAGGCGCACAGGCGCTCTCCAGAGTGCTACAATTTACATTAGTAATAGGCGTAATTTAACAGCCCGACCTACAAATTTGCCTAGTTTCTTATTTATCATTGCTTTGCGCCGATAGGGAACTGCAATTTCGGCTTCAATTGCGTGTTGTATATTTCGCCATGCAGACTGAGGCGAACACCATTATAATATATGCTTTTACATCTTGTGATGCAGGCTCAGCACCAAGAAGAGACTGTTATTGCCAGAAATTTGCGCTTCCACTGGCGCATATGGGTACCAACAGTGTATATATATATATATATATATATATATATATATATATATATATATATATATATATATATATATATATATATATATATATATATATATATATATATATATATATAGATAGATAGATATTTTAATATATTTATTTGTTGCAATCTTAAATTAACAACATATATAAAAAAACAGCACAGAAACATTATATAATATAAATATAAGCTAAATATTAACTTAAAAACACTTTTTTTAATAATCAAAACATGGAGGCGTAAATATTTATAGGGATGTACTGTGATAAATAGGGAGTAAATACCGTTTCCGACAGGCAAAATTTATCATTATTACGCCCCAGCTTGCCTGCACAAAGTTACCTCTATTTTTATGATAAATTCAGGCGCACATGTGCGCTTCTCCGGAGGCGAGCTGAGGCGCAGTTACAGGCGAAGCACATACAGAGTTCACCTACCCTTTTTATAAATCTAGCCCTAAGGGTTAAGACAGGTAGAGTAGTCAGCAGACAGGCAGGTTCAGCAACAGTGATCAGTCCAGCAGTTTAAGGGTTAAGGCAGGTAGAGTAGTCAGCAAACAGGCAGGTTCAGCAACAATGATCAGTCCAGCAGTTTATGGGTTAAGGCAGGTAGAGTAGTCAGTAAACAGGCAGGTTCAGCAACAATGGTATTTAGGTGCATAGAACGATCTGTCACACCCAGGAGCACACAGAGTAACACCTATACTTGGGCAGTGACAGATCGTTGGTGCAGGATTCACGCCAGTGACCTCCTACCGGCATCAGGAGCGTGCATCGATGACGTCAGCGCCACATGCATCCTGAGCCGACACTGCCCCTGGCAACGAGCAGGAAGGAGACGCTGCGCCCCTAGCAACGGCTAGAGCGACACAGCGTGACAGATTAGAAGTGGAGCTCTAAATTAGCACGGGCATGCAATAATTAACCAGCCATTACAAGTTAATTACTAGTTACGGGCTACAGTGAAAAACTCATTAGCTCAACTAAGACAGTAGTCAACAACATTCCTAGGGATTCCCTTTTGACCTATAAAAAAAAAAAACATACAGAAAAAGCAAAAAAAATAAAAAGGAGACAAAAGATGGTTTTATTATATTTAGTACCCCTTATAGTTTTGAATTTAAAAATGTTTGCAATATTATCAATGAGTGCCTTCCTATTTTGAGTATGGATCTGTCATGTTCTTTCTCAGGATATCTTGTGAGAGCCTCATTGTCTGGAACAGTTGCTTTAAAGGAAGATTAGTAGAAGCCATATAGATTGAAAATATATCAGATTTATTAAAATAACAAAATACTTTGATTAAGCAAATACTTGCAGGGTATATTTTGCAGGGTATATTTAAATGTGCTACTTGCAGGGTATATTTAAATGTACAAATACTTGCAGGGTATATTTAAATGTGCTACTCAGGTATGTTAAGTCCACATACGGCAGGAGTGGAAATAAACAAAGTAAGCAGAGATGCAGATTCAAAAAGGTAAAGTCTTTCTCCTGGTAAAAACTGAAATGCAGGATTTGCACAAGGCAGGGAACAAACTTGTAAACAGGTAGCAGGTTTAAAGGTAAAGTCTTTCTTCTGGTAATAGCTGAAGTGCAGGATTTGCACAAGGCAGGAAATAAACTTGTAAACAGGTAACAGGTTTAAAGGTAAAGTCTTTCTCCTGGTAATAGCTGAAGTGCAGGATTTGCACAAGGCAGGGAACAAACTTGTAAACAGGTTTAAAGGTAAAGTATTTGTCCTGGTAATACCTTGTAAACAGGTGCAAAGGTGAAGTCTTTCTCCAAATAAGTACAGAAGTACAGGAAACAGGTTCTGACTTGTGACAAAACAGATCCAATGTGAAGACAAAATTCAGTCTAAGAGCCACCCTAAAATAGGGAGGTTTTGCACAGGATTGGTTCTAAGTAATTCCAAAATTAAGAGCACCTATGTTTTGCACATGTATAATTATAAGTAAGACAAATAGTAATTTATCGGATCTTTTAAGTTCCATGCTATTGCTAGAACTGGCTGTGGCTCAACACGCAAGCAAACCAACTGGCAAGCACAGAGCCACAGGTTCAAATCCCCACACAGCCCTTCCTAGCAGAATGCCTCCCAGACCTGGAGGCTTGGTTCATGACAGATGCCCCTGGGGAGGCCCATCATATCAAGGATTGGTTCTCTTTTTGAGCCAACCTCTGAGTTGATTAATTTATTTATTTATAAAATATTTTACCAGGAAGGATATATTGAGATTTCTCTCGTTTTCAAGTATGTCCTGGGTCCACAAAACATTGCATTAATACAATAGGGTACAATAAAATTCAAAAACAATAATAATACACAATAGATGCAAAATTTTTACATAGAACAGGTAAGAAATAATAATCAACCATGACAGGTGCATTCTGTTTTGAGATATGTAGAGAGGGATCTCTTAAAGGATGTTAGGCTTGGGGAAGATTTGAAAGTGTGCGGGAGGTCATTCCATAACTGTGGCGCTCGGTAGGAAAAGGAGGATCGAGATGCTTTCTTTTTGTATTGAGGCAAGCTAAATAATGTGCTGGTACTGGATCGGAGGTTATAGGAGGTGGGAACAGCCGGGGAGAGCATTCTGCTCAGGTAGGGTGGGAGCTTTCCAGAAAGTCACTTAAACACAAGGCAGGAAAGATAGAGGGTGCGTCTGGATTCCAGCGTCAGCCAGTTTAGTTCTTTTAGCATGTCACAATGGTGGGTCTTATAGTTACATTGTAGCACAAAGCGGCAGAACGAGTTATACAATGTATTAAGTTTATTAAGGTGAGTTTGCGGTGCAGGTGCGTATACTACATCCCCATAATCCATGATAGGCATCAGCATTTGCTGTACAATCTTTTCCTTTACTGTAGGGCTGAGGCAAGATTTGTTTCTGTACAGGGCACCTAATTTTCTAATTTTGGATAAAGTTTAGATGTAAGTTTTTCTATGTGGAAGCCAAAAGATAGATTAGGGTCTAAGAACAAACCCAAGTATTTGAAAGAGTGGACTGCGGTTAGCGTGCAATTGGATTTTGTTTTGATGCATAGATGGGAATTTTGTAATTTGTGTAATTTAGGCCCAGTTCCAAAGATCATTGTGACAGTTTTGTCAGTGTTTAGGAAGAGTTTGTTTTTTGAGATCCACTTTTCTACCTCTGTGAACTGGTCTTGGAGCACTGCCTCAAGCTGCGGCAGATCAGATTTGTTTGCATAGATTACTGTGTCGTCTGCGTACATGTGTACAGTTGAGGATTTGCAGACATAAGGCAAATCATTTATAAATAATGTGAATAGTAGAGGGCCGAGAATGGAACCTTGGGGAACACCACACGTGACTGGGAGAGGGAGGGAGACACTGTTAGAAACAGAGACATATTGTGATCGATCCGATACATATGATCTAAACCAGGTTAACGGACGATCAGCAATACCAGAGTTTTTTTAGTTTGAGCAGTAGTATGTCGTGGTCCACTGTGTCAAAAGCCTTAGCAAAATCAAGGAGAATAGCTCCAGTTAGGTCTCTTTGTTCCATGCCAGTTTGGATGTCGTTGCAAACTTTTAGGAGGGCAGTTGTAGTGGAGTGATTTGGTCGAAAACCTGATTGATCAGGGGTCATATAGTTAGAAAGTTGGTAATACTCGCATAATTGCGTATGGACACATTTTTCTAAGATTTTTGAAAATACTGGGAGCAATGATATAGGGCGATAGTTAGAAACCAAGGTTAACTCCCCACTTTTATGAATAGGCACTACTCTTGCAGTTTTCCAGAGTTTAGGTATGTATCCAGACACCAAGGATTCGTTAATTAGGGTTGCGACAGGCTTAGCAATTGCCGGCGCACTGAGCTTCAACAGCATTGCTGGGATTTGATCAGGTCCAGACTGGTTTTTCATTGTTAGATTATTAAGGTGTTTCTTAACGACATTGATGGGTACAGGTCTAAAATTGAACATCTCTATATTGGGTCTTTGCTGTTTTAGTGGGGCCTGATCCACATTTGTAGCTTCAGGATGTGTGCCATTTATTAGTTTGTCAATTAGGGTGATGGAGCATCCAACAAAATAATTGTTAAAGGCATTTGCTACTTCTAAGGGGAGTTGCAGGTTTTGGTTATCCACATTGACAGTGGATGGTTGGGAGTGGATTGGTGGATTTTGTAAGTTATTTATGAGTTTCCAAAACTTTCTAGGGTTAGATATGTTATTGTTCAGATTTTCACAGAAATATTGTGCCTTAGCCAATTTTGTTTGTTTAGTGCATATATTTCGCCATTGTCTATATACACAGTGATCATTCATAGAGCCAGTATGCTTGAACTTTGACCACAATGAATCCCGAAATTGGTACATTTGAATGAGGTCAGCTGTGATCCAATTCAAGTGTGCTCCTTTTACTCTCACCTTACGCAGCGGGGCATGTAAATTCCAAACTTGTAGGAGTTCAGACTGAAATAATTCAATTGCAGAGTCTAGATCTGGGATTAGGTTTAATCTGTGCCAGGGGAGGTTCTTGATGTCATTTAGAAATGATTGAATATTAAATTTTTTGAAGGACCTGGCGATTTTAACCTTGGGAGAGGATTTAGTAGCCTTTATTTTGCGCACACAGTACACTAAGCAGTGGTCACTGAAATTGTTAGGGAGAACACCTGCCTCCTGGATTTGGTCGGGAGAAGTGGAGAGAATCCAGTCGAGCAGGGTATGATTATGGCTTTTGATGTTTATGCGAGCTGGGGAGGAGATTAATTGTGTTAGCTGCAAAGATTTAAACAGCGAGCAACAACTGTTGTTTTTTGGATTCAGCCAATCAATGTTAAAATCTCCAAAAACCAAAATTTCACTTTTTTGAGCTATGGATTCACTAAGGAGCTGTGCTATGTCTGAGATGGAATGCACAGGGGAGCTAGGTGGGCGGTAGATTCCTGCAACAATGATTGATTTACTGCAAGGGATCTCAATTTTGCCAGAAAGGAAATCAAAGGTGGCAGGAGAGCTAGATTTTTGTATGGGGTGAACTTTGTGGAATTGTCAACGTAAATTACAATGCCGCCTCCTCTCTTTGCTCTGTCATTTCTATGGCATGAATACCCATGAATTGCAATGGCAGAGTCAGGTATTTTTGCAGTTAGCCATGATTCAGAGATCACAATGATTTTTGGCTTGTATTGTAAACGCCAAGCTTGCAGTGCATCGATTTTTGGTAGTAAGCTGCGGATATTACAGTGCACAAAGGAGAGGCCTTTTTTAGTTGGAATTAATATGTTCTTACAACCTCTTGTGGGTGAACTTATAAGTTTTATATACAGGACTCTACCCAAGTTCTTAAAAGCATGCAGAATACATCATGGAAATCCACATACAGGTTTGTCACTGTGGATGTGGCATCCTTGTACACCTCCATCCCCCACCACAAGGGGTTACAGGCTATTTCTGAAATACTAGACAGATTGTCTGGCTATTCAGAGGATATCAAAAAAATTTTGATAGTTGCAATTTAATTTTTGCTGTCACATAATTATTTTTTGTTTGATGGGTCTTTGCCACCCCAGACATGTTCTTAGGGCTATCCCCAAGGTTCAGTTTATCTGTACTAAACGGATTTGCTCTGATGAGGTTCTTTATCAACAGCAATGCAATATACTAAAAGAGAGATTACTAGTTAGGGGCTACAGTGAAAAACTCCTTAGCTCAATTAAGACAGTAGGGATTCCCTTTTGACCGATAAAAAACGAAAGATACAGAAAAAGCAAAAAAATAAAAAGGAGACAAAAGATGGTTTTGATAAGATCATATTTTGTACCCCTTATAGTTTGGATTTTAAAAATGTTTGCAATATTATCAATGAGTGCCTTCCTATTTTGAGTATGGATCCTATTTTAGAACAGGTAACCCTTACAGGAATACAATGTGTGTCAAAAAAGGCTAAGACCATAGGAAACTATGTAGCTCCATCTTTTTTACCTGAAAGAAAAATGACAATGTGGCTAAAGAGAAGGTTAGGTTTCTTTAAATGTAGAGGGAGGAGGTGCAAAACTTGTGATTATGTTGTAGATGGTGATACTTTTATATCTATCACCACTAACAGAGCATATAATATCAACTATGGGTTGAATTGTAGGTCTACACATGTCATACCTTTTTAACCTGTAGGGGGTGCAAAATTCAATATACTGGAAAAACGAAAAGGGCCTTAAAAGAGAGAGCATTTGAACATATAAGAGATATTGAAGACCCAGATGTATTTACTTCAGTAGCATAACATTTTAAGTATGAGCATGGTGGGGATTCCTCACTTGCTTAATTTCAAGCAATTGGTCATGTAACTTTCTCTAAGAGAGGAGGAGACAGAGAATACATATTAAGTAGGAAAGAAGTTAAATGGATATTTTATCTAAACACCAGGTCACTGTTAGGGCTCAACATGGAGGCTGATGTTAATTTATTTATTATATATATATATATATATATATATATATATATATATATATATATATATATATATATATATATATATATATATATATATACATACATACATACATACATACATACATACATACATACATACATACATACATACATACATACAGCCCTCAGTTTACGCTGGGGCCGAAGGAATGGTTGTAAATCGAAACCGTTGTAAATTGAAACCCAGTTTATAATGTAAGTCAATGGGAAGTGAGGGAGATAGGTTCCAGGCCCCTCTCAAAATTGTCATAATAACACCTAATACATTATTTTTAAAGCTTTGAAAGTAAGACTTTAAATGCTAAACAGCATTATAAACCTAATAAAATAACCACCCAACATAGAATATATAATTAAACTAAGTTAAATGAACAAAAACATTTGCTAAACAGCATTATAAACCTAATAAAATAATCACACAACACAGACTTCACTTGCATTTTTCTTCAAACAGTTCTTTCAATGCATTCCAATCTGGACTGATTTATAGACAGGAAGATCTTGTTCCTTTGAAATCTGCTCGATAGCTCAGGTCTGGTTAAACTGATTAATTTCAGCTTGCTTGGCTTTGCTGCAACACTGGCAGCTCCACCTACTGGCTATTTTAATAAATGCACTGCTTCTCAATGCTTTTCAATAGCAGTCACATGGCTGGAAAAAAAGGTTGTTATTCTGAAACGGTGTAAATTGAACCGTTGTAAACCGAGGGCCACCTGTGTGTGTATATGTATATATGTGTGTGTATGTGTGTGTGTGTGTATATATATATATATATATATATATATATATATATATATATATATATATATATATATATATATATATATATATATATATATAAAATGTACAGTATATGTGTGTGTGTATAATATATTTTCCTTTTTTACTTGTATCAGAGTACCTAAATGGTTAACTTATCTATTTTTAAGAAAGTATATCAAAGTTTAGTATCTTATTTTCAGTATTTGTATATGTACTTACATAGAAGGTTGAATTTATACATTCATTAGCTTATTAGTATATATTGTATCTCTTTACTTTTACTGTCATGTTTTTCTAGATTGCACTCATGTAGTCTACTAAAGGGTTAATGTAGTCAAATGTGTTTTTGTAATTAATGATTACCTTTAAATAGACTACGGACAGGCCATTCACATGTAGCAGTGATCAAGTGCGGTAGCCCCGCATGAAACGAGTATGCTATTTGCTGTCCTTCTGATCATTCGTTGTTTTTTGTTTTTTTTTAATGATCAGTTTCCGTTTACATGTATATTTTGCTTTTAATGTGCACTTATTTTTTAATAAACTATTTTTTGTTTTTTGACGATTTCGCTATTGCAAGATTTTTCCTGCCCAGCGCAGCCGGATACTTTGTTACTTGATGTGTGACTGATTACTGTATCTGGTGTCTTAGGCAGAGACACTCCTTCTTTGGCTACTGGGATATTCTGGACGTAATAGGTAGGGGGCGGGACATTGTGCACACGCTGAAGACGCCATTCACCGAACACTGAGACTGGTAAGCACCACTGGGTGTATTTTGTTTATTTCTCGACCAACGCTCACTGCATCTTCCTCCTACTGCCCGCTACCGGCCGCCGCATGGTGTGCGTGATGACGTTACCTTCTTGCATGTCCCTCTTACTGTTAAAGCTCAACAGATGTTCAGTCATTGCGCAAGTGACTCACCACTACAATCTGAATACACACTACTAACCTTCAGCAGAACATAAGATAACAGATAAGATTTGAGGGGGAAAACTTACAACAAACAAATTCTACTGATAACATTTATATATACTATTCACCATCTAGGATATAGACCGTTCTTATATAAAAAAAAATGTTTTACTAGATTATCTGTTGCGCTGTGAATTTAGTTGTGCTATAGCCCTTTAATGCAATATCATTGTATTGAATGCCACTGAAACTGAAATGATCTGCTTCTTTATGTAAATACATTTAATATCATAATAAAAAAAACCTGTTATTCTTTCAGTGTTGTGAAACTTTGTTGTGGCGCACGAGTACTGCTGAATGCCAGACAAAATCAGTAACTCACAAAAACAAAATACTGGAATTATTGTCTAAAGGGACAGTCTAGTCAAAATAACACTTTCATGATACAGATAGGGCATGCAATTTTAAACAACTTTCCAATTCACTTTTATCGTCAATTGCTTTGTTCTCATAATGTTCTTTGTTAAAAACTAAACCTAGGTAGGTTTATATGCAAATTTCTAAGCCTTTGAAGACTGCCTCTTATCTCAAATCATTTGACAGTTTTTCACAGCTGGAGGGCATTAGTTCATGTTTGCCATATTGATAACATTGTGGTCACGCCTGTGGAGTTACTTATGAGAGGGCATTGATTGGCTAAAATGCAAGTCTGTCAAATGGACTGAGATAAGGGGGGCAGTCTGCAGAGGATTAGATACAAGGTAATCGCAGAGGTAAAAAGTATAGTAACCCTTTAGCGACCAGACCATTTTTCAATTTTCTTACTGTTAAGGACCAGGGCAATTTTTACATTTCTGCGGTGTTTGTGTTTAGCTGTAATTTTCCTCTTACTCATTTACTGCATCCACACATGTTATATATCGTTTTTCTCACCATTAAATGGACTTTCTAAATATACCATTATTTTTATCATATATTATAATAAAATATGATGAAAAAATGGAAAAAAACACACTTTTTCTAACTTTGCAAGTTATAAGGCAAAAAGTACAAGTAGCACTTTCCTATTTCCAAAATGCCAAAAATTTTCAAAATTAGCGACAGTTACATTGTAACACTGATATCTGTCAGGAATCCCTGAATAACCCTTCACATGTATGAATTTTTTTTTTTTTAGTAGACAACCCAAAGTATTGATCTAGGCCCATTTTGGTATATTTCATTCTACCATTTCAACGCTAAATGCGATCAAATAAAAAAAATCGTTAATTTTTTTTCACAAACGTTTTCACAAACTTGAGGTTTCTCATTGAAATTATTTACAAACAGCTTGTACAATTATGGCACAAATGGTCCAAGAATGGACCGCCCAGCCGCCTCCCTGCTACGACTCCACCCACCAAAGATCGGCACCATCGCTGCCCGATGCAGATAGGGCCACAGAGTGGCTCTCTTTGCATCAGAGCCTAAAAAAAGTGTATTGCAGGATGCCTCAATATTGAGGCATCACTGCAATACCCTGAAAGCGTCTGGAAGCGATCACGATTGCTTCCAGCGCTTGAAACCCCAAAAGACGTGCCAGGCACGTTCTTGGTCATTAACTGACACTTTTTGTAGGACGTGTCTGGCCCGTCCTTGGTCGTTAAAGGGACATGAAACCCAAATTTTCTAGGATTCAGAAAGAGCATGTGATTTTAAACAACTTTCCAATTTACTGCTATTATTTAATTTGCTTCCTTCTCTTGTTATCCTTTGCTGAAAGGTTTATCTAGGTAAGTTTAGGAGCAGCAAAGAACCTAGGTTCTAGCTGCTGATTGGTGGCTGCACATATAAACTGATTGTCATTGGCTCACCCATTTGTTCTGTTAGAAACCGGTAGTACATTGCTGCTCCTTCAACAAATGATACCAAGAGTACGAAGCAAACTTGATAATTGAAGTAAACTGGAAAGTTGTTTAAAATTGTATGTTCTACCTAAATCATGAGAGAGAATTTTAGGGTTTCATGTCCCTTTAATATAACAGTGTTGATTTTGCAAAACTGGGGAATGTGTAATAAAGGGATTATCTATCTTTTTAAACCATACAAAGTCTGGAGTAGACTGTCCCTTTAAATAGAAATATGGATAGGGAAAATTACAGAGACATACACATTGTCAGAGTTGGCCGCATGGTCACAAGGGCAGCCAGAACATTTCCACAAGACTTGGTTCTATTGGGTACTAAGGTCTGGAGGTTAACTAAGAGGGATGGTAAGGAGAAAATAATTTATCTGAATAAAGTGAAGAAACCTGTGTCTTGACTAAGTGATTTACCTGTACATGAGGGAGTAGAGGAGGCAATTGGTCATAGTCACCACGAGAAGTTTACTAGGTTTAATAGTATAATAATGGCACCTCCTGGTAGGAAGTGGGCGGGTTTGGGTGGGGGGGGCGGGGTAGTGAAGATAGTAAAGCTATAAGTACATGGGGGAGAGAGACTTACGTGGGTTGTTGGATTCATGAAGTCACAATGTTATGAGATCTGTGTAACCTGCAATCTGAATGAGTCTTACATTGTAACGACCTTTATAAAGAACCCTTATGTACAAAGGGGGTAAAGGGAAGATTATTGTATTGTTTTATTGCTGTTGTAACCAAATAAGCAAATAAAAAATATTTCAACATAAATACAAATATGTACAAATTGTTAGACACAGCTTTAGCACAGTGTTAAATGGCTTAGAAATAAAAGGATAAAAGATCTGTAATTAGTTACATAAAATATGTATTGTTAGAACAGTTTATTCCTTTTTTGATAATTACTGTTTTCTTTTGTACTAATTAGTTTTGCTCTAATCTTTTTGTGACCAAACCTAGTGATTCCTAAATCCCAGTTTGTTTATGATGCTCAGATACAGGTGTTGTCAAACATAATTTGCAGCATTTCCCCCTATAACAATGAACTGTACATGAGATCTCTCTCCTTTCTCACTCTTTTCTCTCTCTCTCTCAATCTCTTTCTATCTGTTTAGGCTCCTGTTACTGTGAAGATCACGTACAATACACATCACTGTGTTTGTCAGTAAAGGAGAAACATCTGACAAATTCAGTTGCGCAGAACGATGTCTGACAACAACCAAACCTCAGACCTTCCTGATGCACACGGAGGTAAGCAGGACGTCACATGATTGTCACCTGGTATTGTCATCAGAATGGGATAATGTTTACAGTAACACACTAGAAACTACAGTGATCTGATCACCTTACAGCAGGGGTCAGCAACCTTGGCTCTCCTGATGTTTTGGAACTACATTTCCCATGATGCTAAGACATTCTTTAGGCTGTCT
This sequence comes from Bombina bombina, assembly GCF_027579735.1. NCBI lineage: Eukaryota > Metazoa > Chordata > Amphibia > Anura > Bombinatoridae > Bombina > Bombina bombina. The sequence continues at coordinate 846,244,854 of NC_069502.1, read as the reverse complement.
GAGCATCATGGGAAATGTAGTTCCAAAACATCAGGAGAGCCAAGGTTGCTGACCCCTGCCTTAAAGAGATATAATGGTCAGGACTCAGTAGTGTGCTAGTGATGTACACATGACTGTACTGCACATGATTTAAAACCTTTACCCTTGTAAACAATGAAATCAGCACCAGGTGCTCATGGTCAGTGTTAGTCTGTGCTTAAAGGGACATGAAAGTAAAAATTAAACCTTTATGGTACAGACATAACATTGTAAGACACTTTTAAAATCCCTTATATTATCAAATTTACCTCTGTATCTTTTGTTGAAAAGCATATATACATACCCACAGCAACAGCAGTGCATTACTGGGATGTAGATGGTGATTGGTGTCCACACACATTATTTTTTCTTTTTGTCATTGGCTCACCAGGTGTATTCAGCTAGCTCCCAGTAGTGCACTGCTGCTTTGGAGCTGACTTTAACTATGTGTTTAATCCCTTTGCAGGAGTCAAAAACATAGTTGTATGCAAGCAACAGTAATAGAATGCTGTAACATAGAGCATTTTCTTTTTGTGCTTTAAATGGGGTCTAATTGGTAGATAATCTCTGTGCACAGTGCGCACATTGTACCTACTAATCACTGCTTCTGTTACTGCTGAGATCAGCACCAGGCGCTTGCACAGGGTCTAATGTAACGTGAAAAGGACAGTTGTGTTGACTAATTTTCTAATAGTGTTATTAGCTATTCAGCCTCCTGGGTTTACTGCACTCTGACACTTCTATTAGTATAGTCTGCTTAGCCCTGTATTGTGTATATCACAAACCACAACTGTGCAAGGAGGATACAAGAGCACAATATGAGTATTGCTATCCCTTTGCTCAGTAACCTTTATTGTATAACTCATGTAAAACCTCACAGCGCACTGGTATAAACTGTTACACACAGGGTCCTTCATCAGAGAGCGCTATTAGCATGATACACACTGTTTAAAAACATGCATTTACCAATCAGGGGTATTCAGCACTTCAGCCTCCCTCTTGTTAGTTAAGGTGGATCAAGGAGTTACATACAAACAAAATGACTACAATGGTCAGAGCTTCTGGCTTATTTGGAACCATAGGGCTAGATTACAATTGGATGCGTATTTAGTGCTTGAGTGCTAATACCGCTGAAAGTGCATGTGATAGCGCACGTATTACAAGTTAAAAGTAAATGGTTTCTGCATCAGCAAAACCGACACACAGTCATCTTCAGGACATCAGATACCGTGACCATGTTTCTCTCCCAATAGGCTTCAATGGAGCTGAATTTAGAAGAAAAAAAAAACTAACACTTATTGCTCGATTGCTATTCCAACTGCATTTAACCAAGTGCCCTCAACCTCACATGAGTTATGAATATTTTATATTCCAATATCCTTCACATAGAAGATGTTCTATATCTATATATATATATATATATATATATATATATATACAGTATATATATATATATATATATATATATATATATAGTCTATATCCCTCTCTCTATGTATATACATTATATTTATGTCATATACCACATACATTTGAACCCTTATAAAATAAAAAGTTGAAAATGTATATGAATTATTTTTATTAGATAGTGTATTTATGAGTATAACTGTTTATTTTAATGTATTTATGTTGTGTTTAGTGCAACTTTTTTTTTTTAGCCCTAATCTTTTACTCCAGGTCTTCACTTGCGCTAAACCGACGAGTGCAGATTTAGTTTGTGCTCGAGCAGTCGCATTTGCTTTCAACTTGTAACATAAGCACCAGTTAATGCAGCCTCGATATCCATATACTGCTCCCGGCTAACAACAACTTTAAAATTTACTTTTATTGGCAAATATGCTTCATTCTTTTGTTATCCTTTGCTAAAGGAACATCATTGCACTACTGGCAGCAAGATGAACACATCTAGTGAGCCAATCACAAGAGATAAATGTGTGCAGACACCAATCACCAGCTAGCTCCCTCTAGTGAAGGTTATCTGTGTTTTATATTTTTCAACAAGGATACCAAAAGAACAAAGGACATTTGAAAATAGAAGTGATTTTAAAAGTGTCTATCTGATTCTTGCAAGTTTAATTTTTACTTTCCTATTCATTTAAGCCTTATTGTTTAACAAAAAGGTTACAGGTGAGTGTGCACACATGTATCTGAGGCACACAGGTTACAGATAATTGTGCACACATGTTGTGTCTGAGGAATACAGGTTACAGGTGATTGTGCACACGTGTCTGAGGCACGCAGGTTACAGGTGAGTGTGCATACATGTCTGAAGCACGCAGGTTACAGGTGAGTGTGCACAAATCTTGTGTCTGATGCACACAGGTTACAGGTGAGTGTGCACACATGTTGTGTCTGAGGCACACAGGTTACAGGTGAGTGAGCACACACGTTGTGTCTGAGGCATGCAGGTTACAGGTGAGTGGGCACACACGTTGTGTCTGAGGCATGCAGGTTACAGGTGAGTGGGCACACACGTTGTGTCTGAGGCATGCAGGTTACAGGTGAGTGGGCACACACGTGTCTGAGGCATGCAGGTTACAGGTGAGTGAGCACACACGTTGTGTCTGAGGCATGCAGGTTACAGGTGAGTGGGCACACGTATGTGTGAGGAACATGTTGTGTCTTAGGCATACAGGTTACAGGTGAATGTGCACACGTGTGAGGCATGCAGGTTACAGGTGAGTGTGCACACATGTGTCTGAGGCACGCAGGTTACAGGTGAGTGAGCACACACGTTGTGTCTGAGACATGCAGGTTACAGGTGAGTGGGCACACACGTTGTGTCTGAGGCATGCAGGTTACAGGTGAGTGTGCACACATGTGTCTGAGGCACGCAGGTTACAGGTGAGTGAGCACACACGTTGTGTCTGAGACATGCAGGTTACAGGTGAGTGGGCACACACGTTGTGTCTGAGGCATGCAGGTTACAGGTGAGTGTGCACACATGTTGTGTCTGAGGCACGCAGGTTGCAGGTGAGTGGGCACACATGTGTCTGAGGAACATGGTGTGTCTTAGGCATACAGGTTACAGGTGAGTGTGCACACATGTTGTGTCTGAGGCATGCAGGTTACAGGTGAGAGTGCACACATGTTGTGTCTGAGGCACGCAGGTTACAGGTGAGTGGGCACACATGTGTCTGAGGAACATGTTGTGTCTTAGGCATACAGGTTACAGGTGAATGTGCACACGATATGTCTGAGGCACGCAGGTTACAGGTGAGTGTGCACACATGTTGTGTCTGAGGCACGCAGGTTACAGGTGAGAGTGCACACGTGTCTGAGGCACGCAGGTTACAGGTGAGAGTGCACACGTGTCTGAGGCACGCAGGTTACAGGTGAGTGTGCACACATGTTGTGTCTGAGGCATGCAGGTTACAGGTGAGTGTGCACACATGTGTCTGAGGCATGCAGGTTACAGGTGAGTGTGCACACATGTTGTGTCTGAGGCATGCAGGTTACAGGTGAGTGCACACATGTTGTGTCTGAGGCATGCAGGTTACAGGTGAGTGTGCACACATGTTGTGTCTGAGGCATGCAGGTTACAGGTGAGTGTGCACACGATATGTCTGAGGCACGCAGGTTACAGGTGAGTGTGCACACGTTGTGTCTGAGGCATGCAGGTTACAGGTGAGTGTGCACACAATATGTCTGAGGCACACAGGTTACAGGTGAGTGAGCACACATGTGTCTGAGGCATGCAGGTTACAGGTGAGTGTGCACACATGTTGTGTCTGAGGCATGCAGGTTACAGGTGAGTGCACACATGTTGTGTCTGAGGCATGCAGGTTACAGGTGAGTGTGCACACATGTTGTGTCTTAGGCATACAGGTTACAGGTGAATGTGCACTTGTGTCTGAGGCATGCAGGTTACAGGTGAGTGTGCACACATGTTGTGTCTGTGGCATGCAGGTTACAGGTGAGTGTGCACACATGTTGTGTCTGAGGCACGCAGGTTACAGGTGAGAGTGCACACGATATGTCTGAGGCACGCAGGTTACAGGTGAGTGTGCACACATGTTGTGTCTGAGGCATGCAGGTTACAGGTGAGTGTGCACACATGTGGTGTCTGAGGCACGCAGGTTACAGGTGAGAGTGCACACGATATGTCTGAGGCACGCAGGTTACAGGTGAGTTTGCACACATGTGTCTGAGGCATGCAGGTTACAGGTGAGTGTGCACACATGTTGTGTCTGAGGCACGCAGGTTACAGGTGAGTGTGCACACATGTTGTGTCTGAGGCACGCAGGTTACAGGTGAGTGTGCACACATGTTGTGTCTGAGGCACGCAGGTTACAGGTGAGTGTGCACACATGTTGTTGTGTCTGAGGCACGCAGGTTACAGGTGAGTGGGCACACATGTGTCTGAGGAACATGTTGTGTCTTAGGCATACAGGTTACATGTGAATGTGCACACGTGTCTGAGGCATGCAGGTTACAGGTGAGAGTGCACACAATATGTCTGAGGCATGCAGGTTACAGGTGAGTGTGCACACATGTTGTGTCTGAGGCACGCAGGTTACAGGTGAGTGTGCACACATGTTGTGTCTGAGGCACGCAGGTTACAGGTGAGTGTGCACACGTGTCTAAGGCATGCAGGTTACAGGTGAGTGTGCACACGTGTCTGAGGCACGCAGGTTACAGGTGAGTGTGCACAAATGTTGTACTTGGTGCGCAGCTTTTTGACAACTTTTTTTTTTATAAATATGGAGAGCGTATTCAGGTCCGTGATGTTAGGCAATGTCAGGCGAGCGTATTGGTGCCGGCGAATGCAGCATAGTTGACGGCTTGATAAGTAGGACTCTATGTATTCTTTGAAGATTAATTACTTTCTGGGAAAGTGTTGTTTTCTTTTGGCTATCTCTTCTGCTAGAAGAGTTTCTGATTTATCAGCCTCTCTTGTGAGTTTCCTTAACTGATTTTTTTTCTAGATAAGCTGTTTTGTGGTCTTCATTTTAATTTCTTACTAAGGTTGTGAATTCGAACAACATTAGTAGTAAAATTGTTGTTCTTTCTTTGTGTTCTAATCCTTAAGAATTTTCTTGAGAGATCTTTACATTCTTTGGATGTGGTAAGAGCTTTGAAATACTATGTCGAGGCTACTAGGATTTCAGAAAGGCTTCTAGTCTATTTGTTGTTTTTCTGGTTCCAGAAAAGGTTAAGGAGCCTCTGCCATTTCTTTGGAATTTGGGTTAAAGCTTTTGTTTCGCAAAACTTATTTGGAGGCGGGGCAGGTTCCGCATTAGAGATTTACAGCTCATTCTACTAAGATCAGTCGCCACTTCTTGGGCTTTTTAAGAATGAAGCTTTGGATGATCAGATTTGCAAAGCAGTAATTTGATCTTCTTTGCATTACCATTTTGATGTATTTGCTTCTTCTGAAGCAGTCTTTGGTAGAAAAGTTCTTCAGGCAACTGTCTGTTTGATTCTACAGCTTTTGATTTGAATTTTTTTGAATTTTTTAGGAAAAACTTAATTTTTGTGTGGATTTAATTTCTCAGTGGAAATAAGTGTCCCAATCAGCCAATAGAATGAGAGCTGCTCAAATCCTATTGGCTGATTGGAACAGCTGATAGGATTTTAGCAGCTCTAATTTCTATTGGCTGATTGAAATCTTGCAGCCAATAGGAATGCAAGGGACACCATCTTGAATCGCGTCCCTTGCATTGAAGATCCAGTATACGGCGGCGACCATATGAACAGGATGCTCCGTGCCGGATATCTTCAGGATGGACACGCTCTGCGCCACCAGGATCAAGATCGAAGATGCCGCCTGGATGAAGATAGAAGAGCCCGTCTGGATGAAGAATTCTCGCCGCCTGAATGAAGATAGAAGAGGCCGTCTGGATGAAGACTTCTTGCCGCCTGGATGAAGATCGTTCAAGTGGGACTTCAAAAACTGTAAGTGGATCGTCGGTGGGTAGTGTTAGTTTTTTTTTTAAGGGTTTTTTTAGTTTAGGGTTTGGGCTTTCAAATAGAGCTAAACGCCTTTTTCAAGGGCAATGCAATAGAGCTAAATACCATACAAATGCCCTTTAGCTTATGTTTTTTTAGATAGGTTTTTTATTTTGGGGGATTGGTTGGGTGGTGGGTTTTACTGTTGGGGGGTCTTTGTATTTTTTTTTCAGGTAATAGAGCTATTAAACTTTTAAGGGCTATTGGCAGTTTATTGTAGGCTAGGGGGTTTATTATTTTGGGTGGGCTTTTTTATTTTGATAAGGCTATTAGATTAGGTGTATTTCTTTTTTTATTTTGATAATTTCGTTTGTTATTTTTCGTAATTTAGTGTTTATTATTTTTTGTAATTAGATACTTTTGTAAAGTAGTGTTAGGATTTTTTTAATGTGTAGTTTAGTTTTATTTAATTGGTAGTTAGTTTAATTTTAGTTTAATAATTAGAATAGTTTAATTATTAGTTTAAACTTAATTTTTTGATTTGACAGGTAAATTTTAATTTAAGCTAGGGAAATTGTAATTTTAATATAAAGTTAGGGGACTTTCGGTTTAGGAGTTAATAGTTTATTTTAGTATGTTTCGTTGTGGGGGGCTTGCAGTTTAGGGGTTAATAGGTTTATTATAGCGGCGGATGGCAGATTAGGGGTTAATAATATTTAAATAGTGTTTGCTATGCGGGAGTGCGGCAGTTTAGGGGTTAATAGGTTTATTATAGTGGCGACGATGTCGGGAGCGTCGGTATAGGGATTAATAAATTTAATTAGTGGCAGCTATGTCGGGAGTGGCAGATTAGGGGTTAATAAACGGCGACTATGCTTTGTTGATGTACGAATAAAGTCATTGAAAGTGAATTTACAAATCCTGAGAGTGCCCTTCTTGAGATTTGCATCATTTAATTTACAGAACATACCCACAACTTTGAAGATGTATTTTGTTTTGTTTTTATTGTGAAGCAAACAACAAATAGGACAAAATAACAGAAAAAAGTAAATGTGCATAACTATTCACCCCCTAAAGTCAATACTTTGTAGAGCCACCTTTTGCGGCAATGACACCTCCAAGTCGCTTTGGATAAGTCTCTATGAGCTTGCCACATCTTACCACTGGGATTTTTGCCCATTCCTCCTTGCAGAACTGCTCCAGCTCCTTCAAGTTGGATGGTTTGTGCTTGTGAACAGCAATCTTTAAGTCTGACCACAGATTTTCTATTGGATTGAGGTCTGGGCTTTGACTAGGCCATTCCAACACATTTACATGTTTCCCCTTAAACCACTCAAGTGTTGCTTTAGCAGTGTATTTGGGGTCATTGTGCTGCTGGAAGGTGAACCTCCGTCCTAGCCTCAAATCACGCACAGAGTGGTACAGGTTTTGCTCAAGAATATCCCTGTGTTTAGCACCATCCATCTTTCCCTCAACTCTGACCAGTTTCCCAGTCCCGGCTGCTGAAAAACATCCCCACAGCATGATGCTGTCACCACCATGTTTCACTGTGGGGATGGTGTTCTTTGGGTGATTTGATGTGTTGGGTTTGCGCAAGACATAGCGTTTTCTTTGATGGCTGAAAAGTTAAATTTTAGTCTCATCAGACCAGAGCACCTTCCTCCATACATTTTGGGAGTCTCCCACATGCCTTTTCGCAAACTCAAAACGTGCCATTTTGTTTTTTGCTGAATGTAATGGCTTTCTTCTGGCCACTGCCATAAAGCCCAATTCTATGGAACGTACGGCTTATTGTCGTCCTATGTACAGATACTCCAGTCTCTGCTGTGGAACTCTGCAGCTCCTCCAGGGTTACCCTAGGTCTCTATGCTGCCTCTCTGATTAATGCCCTCCTTGCCCGGTCCGTGAGTTTTGGTGGGCGGACGTCTCTTGGCAGGTTTGCTGTTGTGCCATGTTTTTTCCATTTGGTTATGATAGATTTGATGGTGCTTCTAGGGATCATCAAAGATTTGGATATTTTTTTTATAACCTAACCCTGACTTGTACTTCTCAACAACATTGTCCCTTACTTGTTTGGAGAGTTCCTTGGTCTTCATGGCAGTGTTTGGTTAGTGGTGCCTCTTGCTTAGGTGTTGCAGCCTCTGGGGCCTTTCAAAAAAGGTGTGTATATGTAATGACAGATCATTAGACACTTAGATGGCACACAGGTAGACATCATTTCACTAATTATGTGACTTCTGAAGGTAACTGGTTGCACCAGAGCTTTTTATGGGCTTCATAGCAAAGGGGTGAATACATACGGACATGCCAATTTTCTGTTTTCTATTTCTAAAAAATAGTTTTATGTTTATATTTTTCACTTCACCAACTTAGACTATTGTGTTCTGATCCATCAAATAAGATTCAGATTAATAAAACATTGAACTTAAGGCTGTAATGTAACAAAATAGGTAAAAAGTTAATGGGGGTTGTCACAAATATCTCAGGATTCAGCTGCTAAGGAGTTAACTTTGTGTAGCTTGCACTCAAAACAGTTATTTGTTTTCAAGAAGAATTGTGTTTGTATTCTCTTTGAAGTGCCAGAACCCTCTAAATAGCCACCAAATGTTAGTGTGTATGCATTGGGTCATAAAGTCACTGAAACTCTTAGTCACAGAGATACACAGGATAAAGTTTATGGCTTAAGCTGTCAATAGAAGGCCTGATGCAAAACAGGCTCTTCATTACAAAAACTGACCAGGTCACTGACAGGACATTGGTATATTATGTACATATGTGGGTTAAAAGTGTTATAACCTTAACGGCAGGTAAATATGACAACCTATGGCATATTTGATATCAAAACGATTCTCCCAATAAAACTAAAAAGGTTCTAAATATGTAAATATAGAAATTTCTTACCTAGCAGGAATGATAATGGATTGTATAAATTCAGGCAAGAAATTAGTCTATTGAAGGTTGTAAAGACAGGGGGGTTTCTTAGCCCGCCCAGGAGGGTGTGGTTAAGCAACCTTATCTCTGAAAAGTAGGGTTTAAGAATCTTATTTTTTAACAATAAGATTGTCATTCTTACAAGGGGAGCTGCTGTACAGAAGTAAGGAGCCATCATTTTCATGCCAGCCCCTGGCGCATATCTTGAAGACTAGGATAGTATTCAATTCTGTTTTTCTCCTTTTTATTTTAAAATACTGTTTGCGTGTGTAATTTTATTTGTAACAACTTTTTATTAATAATGCATTGTGCATAATATTTTTGGCATAATAAATAATTCCTTTATTAAGTTTGGCCTTTGTCTAATAATTGAACCACGTTACTGAAAGGACTGGAATATTAGAACTGTATAATTTTAGGTTATTTTCTACTAAATTGTATTTCTAGAGTTAAGGTGTAAAGTCTGGGGTTTTCCTTAAGATTTTCCCTTTAATAAATTTTAAGTGGTGGCAGCATCTGAGCTATAGGATTGTTGGTTTAGTGTGGGTGACATTAAAAGGGAGTTTAGGGCATTTCTCTTACGTCTAGTATAGACTAGGGAGTGGGATTAACTCTTGCACCCACTAAACTGAATCACAAGCTTGCCTGGTGTGGCTAGATTGTGACCTGTTGGTGACAGAAAAGGGGGCTGAAAACCCTTTCTGTGCCAAATAAGTGACTGGCGCAGGGTTGGATAACCTTGGGTCGTCACAAATTGGTGGGCAGCGGTGTAGATCATTTTTTTTATTATTAGATTTTAGTGCTTGTGGATTTGCTAGTGTGAAAATCCCGGTACTAAAAGAAATTGTTTCTTACAATTTCCAAAGGCTAAAACTCAGTGCATTATATAGTCACACATTGCAAACAGTCCCCTTCCCTATTCTCTGTTTTTCTTTTCTATTTTATTTTTGCTATGGAAGCATACGAGCAGCGATCTAGAGAGGCACTTATACTCCTATGCCAGGAGCGGGATATTCCAATACGTTCAAAGAACAAAGATTCATTAATACAAGCTCTTGTTGAATATGATAACAGCCAAATCACACCAGTTGAAGTCTCAGGAGAGATGTCTGCAGCTGTGGGCGGTGATTCATCAGGATCTGGGGATCCCTTGGACTGTTATTTGCAAACTGTTCTTAAACATATGGGCTCAGTGGATGCAAGTTTGCGCATGGAACTGATTACAAAGTTGTATGAAAGACAGGCTGCTGAACGACAGGCTGCCGTGGCGGAGAGGCAGGCGTCTCTGGCAGCTGAGAGACAGGTTGCTGAAAGACAGGCTGCTGAACGACAGGTGGAGAGAGAGTATCAGCTACAGCTTGCACGGTTGGAGAGAGGGATGGTCTCACCTGTTGTTAGTGAACCTAGAGACCCCCCCTGCTCCCAGAGTGCGTGCAGAGAATTTTCCCACCCTGGAGAAAGATGGAGATGTGGATGTATTCCTGCGTAGCTTTGAGAAAGTTTGCAGACAGTTCCAGTTGCCAAGGGAGCAGTGGGCCAAGTACCTTACCCCTGGCCTGAAAGGTCCTGCACTGGAGGCGTTTGCTGAACTACCCCCCAGAGTTTGATCAGGACTATGATTCCATTAAAGCTGCACTGCAGAGGAGATACAATCTTACTCCTGAAGTTTACCGAAAGAAATTCCGTTCTCTGCAGAAAGGTTTGTCAGAGAGCTATATTACAGCTGTTGGGAACTTGAGGACAGCCTTTAAACAGTGGGTCAGAGGATTAAAAGTTGCCACTATGGAGGAGCTGGAAGATTTGATTGTGAAGGAACAGTTTATGCAGCTGTGCCCAGCCGGAGTTCAAGAATGGGTTTTAGATCGGAAGCCCATAACAGCATTGGAAGCTGGCGAGCTGGCTGATTTTTACACAGCTAACAGGTCTCCAGAGAATGTGAGGAAATCCTTTTCTAAGGGGGGATCCACCTGTAAAGGAGCTGCTGCACGACCCCCCTTCACAAAACCTGCTGTGCCTTTATCCAGTGTGTCTGCTCCCTCTGGGAAAGGAGGGGTGAGTGCTGCATCTGGGCAGGGGGATACCCGCAGATGTTTTGTTTGCAACAAAGTGGGCCACATCAGCTCCACTTGCCCAGAGAGGATTAACTTGGGGCAATCAGCTGGAGGGAGTAATCCCTCAGAAGTACCAGCATCTGTTTTGTTTGTTACCTGTCCAGAGGAAAACAACCATGAGAACTTGCAACCTGTGACTGTTGGAGATAAGGTAACCCTAGGGCTAAGGGACACAGGTGCAGAAGTGACTATGGTGCATCCAAAGCTAGTGAACTCTAAGAACATTATCCCTGGAAAGACTCTAGCAGTTAAAGGGATTGGGGGAATGAAACTTGCAGTGCCTATGGCACGTGTATATCTTGATTGGGGAGTGGGGAGAGGTTTAAGAAATGTGGGGGTATCTGAAAATATTCCTAATGATGTCTTACTGGATACTGATTTGGGTAGATTGTTATCTCTCTATGTGCCTGACAATGCTACATGTGACCTAGTGACATTAGTTGCAGACCCTTATGTGGAAAGGGCTGTGTGTAAAAATGCTCAGAGACATTATAACCAGGAGGGAGGACAGAGTGCATGTGTGCGAAGTGCTGTGCCTGAACTGGGGGTGTCTGTGCTGAGAGGTGAAGCTGTACGAGGAGATACTGACTGGAGAGAACGACAGACAGACGGTGTGTGTCTTCCTGTACTTAAACCAGCAGTATCGGCAGAATTACCATTAGCTGTACAGGGTGAGGCTGATGGGGGAGAAAGGCAGATAGACTGTGTGGGTCTGTCTGTGCCTCAACCAAGTTTAGCTGTACGGGAAGAACTTGTCTGTGAGAGAAGGCAGATGAGGGGTGCGTGTCTGTCTGTGATTAAATCAGTGGATTCTATAGAAGGATGTGAGATTGACGGGGGAGAGAATGACTGGGTGACTGGGCTGCTGGATGATGTGTGCCAGTCTCTGCCAGGGACAATTCCGTACCCTGTGAAAAGACACAATAGTTGGGATAAATGGCAGAAGGAAGAAGTGTGCTTGTCTGCACCAGTGTCAAAAGGGTCCCAAATTCTGTGTGATTATGCAAAGTGGCAGACTGACTGTGAGAGAGAGCAGGGGGGCAAACTAGCCCACTCTATGACAGAAGCAGCAAAGCCACAGATGTCAGAATGTGTGGGGGAGGAGAGTACAGAATACTCTTTGAGGGACCCCCAGAGTGAGTGTGAAAGATTGTGGGTGACAGAGACCCCAGTACCATCAGCTGTGACCTATAAACAAACTGCACAGGCTAGGGGACAGAGACTGACACAGACTGCAGGCACAGGGGGAGGAGTACAGAGAAGTGTATTTACACAGCCCCACAGTGCCATTCAGCAAATACACTGATAGATGTGCAGCATCAGTGTCCTCAGCAGGTTCAGCAGTTAGAACGCACAGTGAGGAGGAGGGGGGCAGTTAGTCAACCCCCTACCAACCATAACAGAGTGCAGGAGTACAGGAATTCTACTCCAGTGGGAGGGCAAGAGCCTATGGTAGTTAAGCAGCAACTGACAGCACACAATATGTTTAGAGAGCACACCATAGGTAGCAAGACACTAGGTTTCACAGGCACCTCTGTAACAGGGGATGATGTGTTATTCCTGGATAAGATGCAAACCTTATTGGGGGAGGTACCTGCAAAACCCAGAGATGCCATATTCGCACAAAAACAGTTGCAGGAGTTTACTGCCAGAGAGGGAGAGTGTGAAATGGTCCATAATGTTCTTGTACTCACGCCCATGAGACAGAACAAACTAGAGGCTGCATGGGAGGGGCCCTGCAATATATTCAATCAGTTGGGTAGAGCAACTAGTGTGTTACTTTTAAAAGGAGGGCATCCTGCTGCCAAAACTGCTAGGTGCAATCTGTCTGGCAATGGTGTTCTCACCGCAAGGGGAAGCTCCTTTTGATACGCATCGGGAGTGGCTCGTAGCCACCCCCTTTTGCGTCTCTTATTGGGGGAGGTGTCACAAATATCTCAGGATTCAGCTGCTAAGGAGTTAACTTTGTGTAGCTTGCACTCAAAACAGTTATTTGTTTTCAAGAAGAATTGTGTTTGTATTTTCTTTGAAGTGCCAGAACCCTCTAAATAGCCACCAAATGTTAGTGTGTATGCATTGGGTCATAAAGTCACTGAAACTCTTAGTCACAGAGATACACAGGATAACGTTTATGGCTTAAGCTGTCAATAGAAGGCCTGATGCAAAACAGGCTCTTCATTACAAAAACTGACCAGGTCACTGACAGGACATTGGTATATTATGTACATATGTGGGTTAAAAGTGTTATAACCTTAACGGCAGGTAAATATGACAACCTATGGCATATTTGATATCAAAACGATTCTCCCAATAAAACTAAAAAGGTTCTAAATATGTAAATATAGAAATTTCTTACCTAGCAGGAATGATAATGGATTGTATAAATTCAGGCAAGAAATTAGTCTATTGAAGGTTGTAAAGACAGGGGGGTTTCTTAGCCCGCCCAGGAGGGTGTGGTTAAGCAACCTTATCTCTGAAAAGTAGGGTTTAAGAATCTTATTTTTTAACAATAAGATTGTCATTCTTACAAGGGGAGCTGCTGTACAGAAGTAAGGAGCCATCATTTTCATGCCAGCCCCTGGCGCATATCTTGAAGACTAGGATAGTATTCAATTCTGTTTTTCTCCTTTTTATTTTAAAATACTGTTTGCGTGTGTAATTTTATTTGTAACAACTTTTTATTAATAATGCATTGTGCATAATATTTTTGGCATAATAAATAATTCCTTTATTAAGTTTGGCCTTTGTCTAATAATTGAACCACGTTACTGAAAGGACTGGAATATTAGAACTGTATAATTTTAGGTTATTTTCTGCTAAATTGTATTTCTAGAGTTAAGGTGTAAAGTCTGGGGTTTTCCTTAAGATTTTCCCTTTAATAAATTTTAAGTGGTGGCAGCATCTGAGCTATAGGATTGTTGGTTTAGTGTGGGTGACATTAAAAGGGAGTTTAGGGCATTTCTCTTACGTCTAGTATAGACTAGGAAGTGGGATTAACTCTTGCACCCACTAAACTGAATCACAAGCTTGCCTGGTGTGGCTAGATTGTGACCTGTTGGTGACAGAAAAGGGGGCTGAAAACCCTTTCTGTGCCAAATAAGTGACTGGCGCAGGGTTGGATAACCTTGGGTCGTCACAGGGGTGAATACTTTTGCAAGGCATTGTACACACTAAAACGCATCGTTAAATATTAAAATTGAGTAAAAATGTTTTTTCGTGCTTTTTAGGTATTCAAGTGAAAACCGCTCGAAAGTATATATATATAAAAAAAAGGGTACAGGACAAATGGCTACTATAAATGTGTCTTTTTCCATAGAAAAAATTATCAAAATTTAGAAAACATTAATGTTATGTTAGATATATAATTTTAATGTGGTGCAGACCCTATAAAAAATTATTCTTCAACAAACAACACGAGGAGAACAAGGACCATCAAAAATTTCCTAAGGCCCTGTATAGATAGGGAATCAAGCACTCTTTTTTTTTTTTATAAAAATAGCTCAAAAGTGTAGCTAAAGTAAACAAGTGGAATGAATCTCTGACCAGTACAATCACAGAGAACAAAAAAATAATTTATTAATAGTACAGAAAGAAGTAAATCCTAACTGTCCAATCATAGCAATAGGCCAGTTGTGCGCTGGCCTCGGGTATATGTTAGCAACACAAAGTAATTAGTAAATTTGTGTGTGTGTGTGTGTATGTTTAGATAATATATATATATATATATATATATATATATATATATACTATATATATATACTGAAGCAAAAAGGTCCCAAGTGAAGGAGTGCTCAGTCCCAAGGTGGTCACAATATATACGATAATAATGTTGGTGAGGAGGGGCAAGTGTGATTTACAGGCAGCTATGAAGCAGTAGCATTAGCCGACCTCTATACAGGTCTGGATCCCCCAAGAGATGGGAAAAACTTTACATCCGGTATCAAAAGGAGTAAAGGACTCACCCAAGACATGTGCCGCTATTTCGCAGCATAAATGTCGGTATGCGCCTGTTCCTGGTCCGGAGCATTACCTCTAACTCTTCTAATATAGGAACAGTGTCCAGGGATCCTGTACAGCTGCGCGTCTCCTCTCTAACACTTGTACCCACTTCACACTCGTCTGCACTGTTTCAACGTTGCATGCAGGTTCAGCCCATGTGACGACCAATCCACCAATAGTTTCAAAGAGATTACGGTCTGCTCCCATTCAAAAACCAAAGGTGCTAGGTGTTCCAAAAAGCAAAATTAAGAGATAGCCAGCACAATCTTCGTAAAAGCTTCAATCCATTATTCAGTTCATCTGAAAAGGCTACAAACAGCTTCTGGTATGAAAATCTGTCTGGTATTTTTCGGCCGATCACAAAAATAAGTATAGGTCATAGCAGATAAAGGTGATATTCGTGGAAATTTATTTCGACCTATAAAATAGTTTAGACACTACTCAGCCCTATGTTGTTGCTAATGGCTACTACTCCCAAAAGTTCATATCATCGTAGATTGGATTGTATCCATTTGGGATCCGGTGGCCAGAGAGAAGATCCAAATAGATCTGGCATCTAACTAGAAGCATAATAAGAAGTAGTAAAAAAGTTTTCTGTAACATAAATGTTTTCTGCTTAAGTTTGATATAATGTTAAATATATATTATTTAGTGCGTTCTTCCAAAGTGATATTAAATATTACATATACTATATATATATTTTTTTTTTTTTTGTACTATTTAGTGTTGTAAAGAGGACAGGCATGGGATAATGTTTTGTGTACACACCTTTTAGTCACATGACTAGTGGCTACCCAATTGTACGACAGCTCCAGGTATATATTTTTAATTGTTTTTAACCAATAGAGTGTCTCTGATTAAGGCCATGTCAGACAGATTGTCCTACCTTGTAGCCTTTTAAGATGAACTGAATAAAGTATTGAAGCTTTTACGAAGATTGTGCTGGCTATCTCTTTTGCTTTTGTGTGTGTGTGTTTATGTGTATATAATAGGCCTTTCCAGTCAAACACCTTGTCATATATTTATATGAATAATTTTTAGCAGCTAGTGTACATATGAGTGTAACTGTTATTTTTAATTAACTTCTGTTGTGTTTAGTGCAACATTTTTTTTTTTAGCCCTAACCCTTTATGCCAGGTCTTGGAATGTGATAATCTGACAAGCGCAAAATGAGTTTTTCTTTCAATACAAGCGCAAGTTAACACCAGCGCGATAACTTACTTACCGTATACTTGTAATCTAGCCCAAACCGTTTTATGGTAACGTTTAAAAACTAGATCACACAATGTAAAATGAATCTGCTTTATTTGTACAGACGCAGATAATGCTGATATAGGGAAAGCTCAGAGAAAAGAAGATCTGTGTATGAAGCGTCAGCTGGGACCAACAGATGAAGAAACCAGTGACAGTATCAGCTCAGGTGAGTGTGCACATATGTTGTGCCGTGTGTGTGTGTGGGGGGGGGGGGTTACAGATAAGTGTGCACATGTATTGTGTCTTGAGAGACAGGTTACAGGTGCATGTGCATGCATGTTGTGCCTGGGGGCACACGGTTACAGGTGATTGTGCACATGTATTGTATGTGGAACAAAGGTTACAGTTTAGTGTGCACATTCGTTATGTTTGAGGTACACAGGGTGCAGGCATGTATGTTGTGCCTGGTGCTTGTGGGATACTGGCGCGTGTTTGCACATATGTTGTGTCTGAGGCATGCAGAGTACAAACAACTTACACATACGCGTGTATTTTTACTGTACAGGCCGTACTGATGTGACATCTTCAGATGGCTCAGCGGTTGAGCATGAAGAAGAACTGAATGTATATGATCAGTTGAATTCTGAGGAGGATGAAGTTCCTATAAATACGACTACAGGTGATTCATTGGCGTTTTCTAAAAGCCAGTTAAGGACTGAAAACAGTTTCAATTTAATGTGAAAGTTGTTAAAAATATTATCTGAATCGTGAAAGAAAAAAATTGTGTTTCATGTCCCTTTAAATGTCAGAATCACTTACACCTAAGCTTCATACTAACGCCTGCTGTGTAACCATCTGACAAATATAACTGTTATTTACATGAGAAAAAATGTCATTATCACAGAATCATCCCTACAAAAAGTGCTGCTATAGTTTTTTCTGGCTAGACAAGCATTATGGTTTAAGCCCTGGTCTGCTGTATGGTTTCTGAGAACAGGCTGCTCTCTCTCCCTTTTCAGGAAATATTTTGTTTGGACCAGGCCTGGATCCAATTATTGCTACAAACACTGGAGGTACGGGAGCTTCAAGGAAGATTCCTACTGTCTCTGAGTTCCTCAAGATCCCTTTAAGGCCACAACTTTTCTGGCTTGTGTTAAGGACTTGGAGACAATGGGAGAACTTGCCTCCTGTTCGGGGTTCTACTGTTTCAGCCTATTTTGAATCTCAAAACTCTAAACAAGTTTCTGAAAGTGACAACTTTCAAAATGGAGGCAATTTGTACTGTTCTTCCTTTACGTCCATCGACTTTAAGGGACATGAAACCCAAAATGTTTTTTTTATGCTTCAGTCAGAGCGTACAATTGAAAATAATTGTTTCCAGTTTACTTCTATAATGCAATTTTCTTTGTTTTA
Source organism: Bombina bombina (assembly GCF_027579735.1). Taxonomy (NCBI): domain Eukaryota; kingdom Metazoa; phylum Chordata; class Amphibia; order Anura; family Bombinatoridae; genus Bombina; species Bombina bombina. Next base: position 846,227,296 of record NC_069502.1, on the reverse strand, counting down.
CTGGTTTTCTTTGTTGAAGATATATCTAAATAGGTAGTGTGCACCTGACAACTAATGTTCTTGGAAATGTATAACATTCTTGTAAAACCATTGCTTTATAGTGATGCAGACTTGTGCACTCTCCTGAGCATACTTTCTTGCTTTTAAAGAGGAGATACTAAGAGAAAAAACACGTTTAATAATAAAAGTGAAATGGAAAGATGTATAAGATTATATGCTTTATCAGAATCAAGAAAAATGCTTATATGCACATCCCTTTCCACAGGTTCCATCACGTCAGGTTCTTGAGATTTGCTTTTCTCAGCAGTCATTAGTTGTGACACTCTCATTTAGTATGGCAGCAGTACCTAGAGTCTTTACAAAGGTTCTAGTAGGATTGCTGACAGTGATGTGAGCTCAGGAAATCTCTGAATTTCTGTACCTGGATGATATTCTGGCACAGGCACTCTTCTCTTCAGCTTGCAATGAAACACACACAACTGGTTTGTCAGCTGCTTTGCAGTCACGGTTGGAAAATCAACCTACCAAGGAGATCCTTGACTCTGCAAACCTGGGTATCCTTAGGATCTATTATCAATTTAATTACTATGATTTTCTCTAACAGAATAGTACAGACTCAAACTTCAACAGTCTTCTGCTCAACTCCAACTCAATCCTCTTCCTTTCCTTGCTTAGTGCAAGTTGTAGCCTCATGGTCAATGCTTCAGATGCAGTTCCATTTGCCAGGATTTCATCTGCAGTCTCTCCAATTAAAGATGCTGAAGCATGGAACAGAGGTTTATGAGGATCTATCTCAGCAGATCCTGTTGGACATCCTTATATGAGGACCGTCTTTGATATGGTGGCAGACTCACCAATCTTTTTCAGGGGGCCTCCTTTCTCAGCCAGCATCGGGTTGTGACTACCACAAATGACAGCCTGAAAGGTTGAGTGCTTTCGGGGGGGATTCAGAGCACCATGGGAGTGAGTTTACCAATACATATTATTGATTCTGTGTAATCTTCAGGGACCCATTCACAATTGGCCCAAATTCAGACAAGAATCTTTTCTTGCTTCAATTATACAATTTCATAGCGGTGGCTTACATCTATCACCCAGGGTGGAACTCAAGTGAATTTGTAGAACGCCCATCATTGCATTATTTCAGCAATTCACATTCTGAGTGTGGAGAATTGGAAAGGAAGACTTCATCAGTCCGTCAGAATCTTTACGCCGGCAAAGGGTCCTTGAATCAGGAGGGGTATTGTGTCCAGATTGTGAATTGTATGGGGAGGCCAGATCTCATGACCTCTTCCTTGAATCACAATTACCCAAGTATTGTGCTAGGTTCTCAAGATCCACAAGTGACTATAGTAGAAGCACTAGTGATTCCCTAGTCATTCAATCTGTTTTACCATCTTTTCTACTTTTTTATAAATATCCAGGATAATAACCAAGATAAGACCGTGATGCATGGCCTTGCAGGACTTGGTACGCAGATCTGGTACAAACGTCTTTCAGTCAGCCTTGACGTTTCCCTCTTAGGAAGCACCTTCTCTCTCAAGACCCCATCTTCCAATGCCTCTTTGTCATAGAGAGGTTTTTCAGACCAAGTGATAAGAGACTTTCCTTCATGCCAGAAAGTCTGTTACAAGACACATTTATCACGAAAGGTGATATCCAGAGCTGCAACAACTAATAATTATAATCAATTATGAAATATAGTCAACTATCTTATGATCGAATTAGTTGTTGGTCTGTGCACAGCACCAGCTGCTTCACTCCAATGAGCTCCTCGCACATGGTATTGTGTTTTTATGGGTAAGCCCTAAAGGACATTTACAGATATTTACTTTTTCACTTTTTTAGGACAGTATAGGTTTCTTTTTAAGTTTACATTACTTATGTGCAACCCAGAAATAAAATAGGAGTCATCATTTGTATAGTTTAGATTAAATCAGGTGATTTGGGACTATGCTTTGCATGATATAGTGTCAAGATTGTTATTTACTCCTAGCCCTAGATTGATGGGAGTTGTTAAAGGGATAGTCTACACCAGAATTTTTGTTTTAAAATATAGATAATCCCTTTATTACCCATTCCCCAGTTTTGCATAACCAACACAGTTATATTAATATACTTTTAACCTCTGTGATTATCTGTATCTAAGCCTCTGCAAAGCTGCCCCTTTGTTTCAGTTCTTTGACAGACTTGCAGTTTAGCCCAATCAGTGCCTGCTCCCAGATAACTTCACGTGCATGAGCACAGTGTTATCTATATGAAAAACATGAACTAACACCTCTCTAGTGGTGAAAAAACTGTTAAAATGCATTCTGCGAAAGAGGTGGCCTTCAAGGTCTAAGAAATTAGCATAGGAACCTCCTAGGTTAAGCTTTCAACTAAGAATACCAAGAGAACAAAGCAAATTTGGTGATAAAAGTAAATTGGAAAATTGTTTAAAATTACATGCCCTATCTGAATCATGAAAATTTATTTTGGAATAGACTGTCCCTTTAATTGAATTGTGGTGCACTATTATCTGTTAGCACCATTTTTAGATGATCATTTGCTATTGCTGATTATATGTAACTGTATAGATAAACTGTGTAAGGCGTTTGTCCTGTTATTGATATTAGTGCTTAGCGCTTTTGACTTTTCTAATTGTATTTTTTAATATTTTCAATTAATTGTGATATGTACCAGATTTAAACTCTATAAGTATATATGTTATTTAAAGGGACAGTCAACACCAGAATTTTTGTTGTTTAAAAAGATAGATAATCCCTTTATTACCCATTCCCCAGTTTTGCATAACCAACACTGTTATATTAATACACTTTTTACTGCTGTGACTATCTTGTATCTAAGCAACCTTCTGACCCCGCACCCTAATCACATGACTTTTAGGTTATTAGCTATTGGACTTGCAGTTTAGCCAATTAGTGCAGTGTCTGCCACAACCCACGGGCATTGATTACAATGTTATCTATATTGGTTTACCTGAACTAGCTCTACCCTGTTGTGAAAAGGCAAATACAAAAGACATGGTGATTAGAGGCGGACTTCAAGGGCTTAGAAATTATCATATGAGCCTTCCTAGGTTTGCTCTCAACTAGAATACCAAGAGAGCAAAGCAAAAATTTTGATAAAAGTAAATTGGAAAGTTATTTAAAATTACATGCTCTATTTGAAAAATAAAAGTTTTTTTTGGCCTTGACTGTCCCTTTAAGAGCATTCTAGATATTTTTTCCCTAACCTGATAGCTGGTTATTTACCATTGCATATAGATATTTAAGATCTTTTTATGTTACAATGAAGTCCAGGATTATTTTGTTACGATGCCCCTTGCATTGTAGAGAGCTAACAAACATAAATATTGCACCTTGGTGAAATTGGCAAAACCCTACTTATGCATCTCAGACACTTCAACACCATCTGAGCACCTCTTCTCTGCTGCAGGCAACATAGCTGCAAAAAAGAGAGCCAGCCTCAGTCAGAATCATGTGGTCATGTTAACATTTTTGCATTTCAATGCAAAATTTCTGAAAGGATGAATAACAGAATGTTATAAACAGTAATAGTCTACCTATTTCTAGTTCTACCTCTTTTCAAACACTTTTGTGGTTTGGTTTTGCTTAATTCTAAAAATGGATTCTGCAGCTTAAAAATTGGACAATTATATTACTGTAACGCTTTAGTCTGAAGTTTATATTTGTGGGTTTTATTTTAAATATAGGAAAAAAGTATTGGATTTTTTTTATCCAATTAGTCGATTTAATAAAAAAAAATATCGACCAACTAATCAATTATGAAAATAATCTTTAATTGCAGCCCTAGTGATATCATAAAGGTTTCTTTTTTTTGTCTTATATAATGTAACTGAATGAATACATATGCTTTCCATCTGTATTTTATGAGCGTTCCATGGGAGTAACCTGTATTTTAATGGTGAACCATCAACAGGAGTTCCTAATATTCTAAGCAATAATCCACCAGTTTAGGCAAACCTTTTCACACATACCTGTATCACCTACCTTCCTTTTAGTGGTGAGATTAGCAATTATAAAAAAAATCTAATGAATGTACAGCAAAACTTACACCTAGATTTAGAGTTTTGCGTTAGAAGGGGTGCGTTAGCTACGCGTGTTTCCCCCCCGCACCTTTTAAACAACGCTGGTATTTAGAGTTCTCTGAAGGGCTGCGTTAGGCTCCAAAAAGGGAGCGTAGAGCATAATTTACAGCCACTTCAACTCTAAATACCAGCGTTGCTTACGGACGCGGTCAGCTTCAAAAACGTGCTCGTGCACGATATCCCCATAGGAAACAATGGGGCAGTTTGAGCTGAAAAAAAACCTAACACCTGCAAAAAAGCAGCGTTCAGCTCCTAACGCAGCCCCATTGTTTCCTATGGGGAAACACTTCCTAAGTCTGCACCTAACACCTTAACATGTACCCCGAGTCTAAACACCCCTAACCTTACACTTATTAACCCCTAATCTGCCGCCCCCGCTATTACTGACCCCTGCATTTTATTATTAACCCCTAATCTGCCGCTCCGTACACCGCTGCAACCTACATTATCCCTATGAACCCCTAATCTGCTGCCCCTAACATCGCCGACACCTACATAATATTTATTAACCCCTAATCTGCCCCCCCCCCCCCAACGTCGCCGCTACCTAACTACACTTATTAACCCCTAATCTGCCGACCGGACCTCGCCGCTACTCTAATAAATGTATTAACCCCTAAAGCTAAGTCTAACCCTAACACCCCCTTAAGTTAAATTTAATTTAAATCTAACGAAATAAAATAAATCTTATTAAATAAATTAATCCTATTTAAAGCTAAATACTTACCTGTAAAATAAACCCTAATATAGCTACAATATAACTAATAATTATATTGTAGCTATTTTAGCATTTATATTTATTTTACAGGCAACTTTGTATTTATTTTAACTAGGTACAATAGCTATTAAATAGTTAATAACTATTTAATAGCTACCTACTTAAAATAAGTACAAAATTACCTGTAAAATAAATCCTAACCTAAGTTACAATTAAACCTAACACTACACTATCAATAAATTAATTAAATAAACTATCTACAATTATCTACAATTAAATCAACTAAACTAAATTACAAAAAATAAAAAAAGATTACAAGAATTTTAAACTAATTACACCTACTCTAAGCCCCCTAAAAAAAAACAAAGCCCCCCCAAAATAAAAAAAATGCCCTACCCTATTCTAAAATAAAAAGTTAACAGCTCTTTTACCTTACCAGCCCTTAAAAGGGCCTTTTGCGGGGCATGCCCCAAAGAAAACAGCTCTTTTGCATTTAAAAAAAACATACAATACCCCCCCCCAACATTGCAACCCACCACCCACATACCCCTAATCTAACCCAAACACCCCTTAAAAAAACCTAACACTAAGCCCCTGAAGACCTCCCTACCTTATCTTCACCACGCCGGGTATCACCGATCCGTCCAGAAGAGGGTCCGAAGTCTTCATCCTATCCGGCAAGAAGAGGTCCAGAATCAGCCAATAGAATGCGAGCTCAATCTGATTGGCTGATCCAATCAGCCAATCGGATTGAACTTGAATCTGATTGGCTGATTCAATCAGCCAATCAGATTTTTCCTACCTTCATTCCGATTGGCTGATAGAATCCTATCAGCCAATCGGAATTCGAGGGACGTCATCTTGGATGACGTCACTTAAAGGAACCTTCATTCGTCGGGAGTTGCCGGAAGAAGATGATGGATCCGCGTCGGCTGCTTCAAGATGGTCCCGCTCCGTGCCGGATGGATGAAGATAGAAGACGCCGCCTGGATGAACATGTCTACCGGTCCGGACGTCCTCTTCTTGCCGGATAGGATGAAAACTTCGGACCCTCTTCTGGAACTCTTCTTGCCGGATAGGATGAAGACTTCGGACCCTCTTCTGGACGGATCGGTGATACCCGGCGTGGTGAAGATAAGGTAGGGAGATCTTCAGGGGCTTAGTGTTAGGTTTTTTAAGGGGTGTTTGGGTTAGATTAGGGGTATGTGGGTGGTGGGTTGTAATGTTGGGGGGGTATTGTATGTTTTTTTTAAATGCAAAAGAGCTGTTTTCTTTGGGGCATGCCCCGGTAAAAGAGCTGTTAACTTTTTATTTTAGAATAGGGTAGGGCATTTTTTATTTTTGAGGCTTTGTTATTTTTTTAGGGGGCTTAGAGTTGGTGTAATTATTTTAAAATTCTTGTAATCTTTTTTTATTTTTTGTAATTTAGTGTTTGTTTGTTTTTGTAATTTAGTTTAGTTGATTTAATTGTAGATAATTGTAGATAATTTAGTTAATTAATTTATTGATAGTGTAGTGTTAGGTTTAATTGTAATTTAGGTTAGGATTTATTTTACAGGTAATTTTGTGCTTATTTTAACTAGGTAGCTATTAAATAGTTATATAGTAAAATAAATATAAATGCTAAAATAGCTTCAATATAATTATTCGTTATATTGTAGCTATATTAGGGTTTATTTTACAGGTAAGTATTTAGCTTTAAATAGGATTAATTTATTTAATAAGATTTATTTCATTTCGTTAGATTTAAATTATATTTAACTTAGGGGGGTGTTAGGGTTAGACTTAGCTTTAGGGGTTAATACATTTATTAGAGTAGCGGCGAGGTCCGGTCGGCAGATTAGGGGTTAATAAGTGTAGTTAGGTAGCGGCGACGTTGGGGGGGCAGATTAAGGGTTAATAAATATTATGTAAGTGTTGGCGATGTTAGGGGCAGCAGATTAGTGGTACATAGGGATAATGTAGTTTGCGGCGGTTTATGTGGTCGGCAGATTAGGGGTTAAAAATTTTTATTAGAGTGGCGGCGATGTGGGGGGACCTCTGTTTCGGGGTACATAGGTAGTTTATGGGTGTTAGTGTACTTTAGAGCACAGTAGTTAAGAGCTTTATGAACCGGCGTTAGCCCTTAACTCCTGACTTTTTTCTGCAGCTGGAGTCTTGTCGTTGGAGTTCTAACGCTCACTTCAGCCAAGACTCTAAATACCAGCGTTAGAAAGATCCCATTGAAAAGATAGGATACGCAATTGACGTAAGGGGATCTGCGGTATGGAAAAGTGGCGGCTGGAAAGTGAGCGTTAGACCCTTTCCTGACTGACTCTAAATACCAGCGGGCCTTTCCTGACTGACTCTAAATACCAGCGGGCGGCCAAAACCAGCGTTAGGACCCCTTAACGCTGGTTTGGACGGCTAATGCAGAACTCTAAATCTAGGCGATTGTTTGCATATCTTTTATTTAAAATCTTACTAATCAGAGCCCTTTTTTACAGTGTATATATTTTACAGTATATTTTGTGTAAACTTGTCCCCTCCACATTTCCGCTATCTGCTTTTACTAGCTATGTGATAAGATTGTTGAAAAGGCATTGATCCCTATAGATTCCTATGGAAGTTACATCGTCACTCAACTGAAGAATGAGGGTCAGTCCACTTTCTTTATTATATTTCACCCAGCTGACGGGTTGCGTGACTGTCAATACTGACATGAGCATTTCTCATTTCTCCCTGATCTGACAATCTTTTGAACATCTGGCCCTTTATCTCCTTGTAGCAGACATACTCTGTTGTCTATTGTAGCATATGGGCATCACCAAGAGGTAAATGTCAGTTTATTCTTATGTGTGTTCCAGACAATCAAGGGATTGAACCACTGCTGTGCATACAATTTGCAGGTATGATTTGAATTCCTGAATGTCTGTGTCCATTTTAAAAGCTCTAAATACATTTAGGTAAAGCAAATTACAACAGTAGTGAATACAATTTATTTCTGTAATTTACAAATATGGGATACCTGGTAAATATATGCCCTTATGTCCATTAAACTGCCCTTTTAGCCTTTGCATGGAGACTGGGGATCGGTGTACGGTCATAGCCAGTCCCCTCCCCTTGTAGTAGAAACTAATTCAGAACAGTTAAAATGTTCTCAAGATAAAAATAATTGTCATTAATCAATAATATTCTCATTATGTTTTTTATTAACAGGTAGCTTCACAAACTGCAGTGCTGATGCTTCTTTCAGTCTTCAAAATCAAAGAAGCCACGTTGGAAATGTATGTTCTGAATGTGGGAAATGTTTTACTGTGAAATCATCTCTTATTAGGCATCAGAAAATGCATACAGGGGAGAAAGCATTTTCATGTTCTGACTGTGAGAAATGTTTTACTCTGAAATCCCATTTTATTGCGCATCAGAAAATTCATACAAGAGAGAGAGGATTTTTATGTTCTGAATGTGAAAAATGTTTTACCAAAAAATCATCTCTTAATAGGCATCAGAAAATTCATAAAGGGGAGAAAGAGTTTTTGTGTTCTGAATGTGAAAAAAGTTTTACTTCAAAATCTTCTCTTATTAGGCATCAGAAAATTCATGCAGGGGAGAAAGACTTTTTGTGTTCTGAATGTGGGAAATGTTTTACTTTGAAATCAACTCTTGATAATCATATGAAAATTCATACAGGGGAGAAAGAATTTTCGTGTTCTAAATGTAGGAAATGTTTTACTCAGCAATCAACCCTTAGAAATCATCAGAGAGTTCATATTAAAGAAAATCAGAGCTTAACCTCTGAAGCGCAGAGGCCAACACATAGTTGTCATTCACTCTAAGTCTAGAATGCTGATGATGACTACATGTTGTCCTCTGGGGAGGGCACACTTTGGTGGCTGTTTGATGCCCCCTCTGCACCTTAAGCAGTTACAAAGTGGCCTAGTGTGTTTGTCATACATGGGGAATTCAGGGTCCTTATATCGGTTTAAATAGCCAATTGATCACTTGGTGTAAATAAAATGTACATTTACTGGAGTAGAGGTACATGGAAGGGAGTCCCCCCCATGCAGATCAAAGTTAGGTAAATATACCCATAGCTATATGTTGATAAACCCTTTTTTTTAATGTAGGTACTGTTTGCAGCATTATAGTCAGGTGATCACAGAGGCAACAGCATTTCCCTCGCTGGAATTGAAATTGACCTGGTGTATAAGTTACAGAGTGAGAGCCCCTACATTAACATCAAAAGTGGAAGAGGCCTCCGAATGATGGCCAAATCTTTCCTGATGAAATTTTATGAAGTTTTATTATACAACACACATAGATGAAAGTACCATTTTTAACTCCAGAAAATCAACGTAAGCCCTGAATAAAGCAAAGTACAAAAAAAGGGGAATTAAATTTTTTTCCATAAACTCTGCATTAATATTAACACACCGTGAATTTCACAAAATACTAATTACAACTAACATTAAACAATAATATACCTTATATTATATTATATATATACAGATCTTATGCCTTTTCGGAGGGTGCTAAACAAACTAGTAAACCTTTTTAAAATAACTGATGGACAGTAATAATGGGCTGGCTCTCCTATTTATTGCTGCTGAGGCCAATATAGTTCCTCAGACTGTGAGACACTTACTTCCTGAAACCAGTCCCACACCAAACTTCTTCCCCTCTGCAACAGAGAGAGTGCAGACCTTGTTCATCTTTAAAGTTACAAGAATATTAAAATGTGCACAGAGACAAATTATAAAATTAATTGTAATTAAGTCTGTTATACTCTCACCAAAATTATAATTGTTTTTCTACCATAAGTAATTTTAACTTATAATAACTCTTATGTATATATGTAAAGCATAGCAAAGGTCTTTTTTGGACATTTGTTCACTCAGCTTCCAATAATAAGACTAGCTTCTGAGCTGGTCTCTCTACTTCTGAGATCTTATTTATGTGTTCTCCTTTCTTGTTTAGTTTTTAGTTAACAAGTGTTATTGTGACTGCCCTTACTAGTCCATCTTGCCTAATTGCAGTGTCTATAATTCTTCCTAATCTCCATTCATTTCGTGGCAGAGTCTCATCTGTATCCATGACCACGTCACCAATTTGAACATTTCTTTTGGTAGCATGCCAGCATTGCCTAGCAGCAATGTTGTGAAGATACTCTTTTTCTCCATCTACTCCAAAACTGTTCAGTAAGGTACTGTACCCGTGTCCATCTCCTTTTCCCATATAAGTCTTCTCTAATGAACTTTCCTAGTGGTACAGGGCTGTGGTGGCTTTCATGGTAATCAGATGGTTAGGAGTGAGCGGTTCTAAGCTCTTAGGGTCATTCAGGTTGTCCACTGTAAGGGCTTCATAAAACAAAGTGCGTAGTGAAGCATCATTGAGCCTGCCTGATGAGAGGGAGACCGTAGCATTAAGAACACTCCGTACAGTTTTGATTTGACGCTTCCATACACCACCTGCATGACTGGAATGAGGGATATTCATAACGAAATCACACTGTTTATCTGCAAGAAAAGCAGTGAGCCTTTCTGAGTCAAGCTGCTTTAATGCTGAGTTCAGTTCGTTCTTTGCGCCTACGAAATTGGTACCTTGGTCACATCTGATTTGCCGTACTGTGCCTCCAATTGCAATAAAGCACTGTAGACTATTGACAAAAGCATCTGTGGATAAAAATCTTTTAACATTTCTATATGAATGGCTCTTGAACAAAAGCAAGTTAGAAACAGACCATACCTTTTTTGTACTGTTTTCTTCCTTCTTTAGTAATGAAAGGACCAAAGCAATCCATACTGCAATACAAAAATGGTGGGGAAGGCTCTACACGTTCTGTGGGGAAATCACTCATCCTCTGGCCTTCAACCGATTTTTCTCAGTCTTCTACAAGTTACACAGTTGCGAATGTAAGTTGTGACAGCTCTGTTTATTCCAGGTATCCAATAGCCACAAGATCTGATTTCATTAATTGTGAAAAATTTTCCTTATTGCTTTATACTTTCGTGATAGTGTGCAATTATCAACTTTGTTACATGATGATCTTTAGGCAGGACCAGTGGATGTTTGAAAGAGTGAGTGCATGATGAGTGGCTTAATCTCCCTCCCACCTTGATCATACCATATGTATCGATGAAGGCAGGACCAGTGGATGTTTGAATGAGTGAGTGCATGATGAGTGGCTTAATCTCCCTCCCACCTTGATCATACCATCTGTATCGATGAAGGCATCCAGGTGATGAAGTTTATTATAACCTGGAAGTTGTTTTCCTTGACTCAAAACATTTCCTTCTTAATATAAGAAAGAGTCCACGTCATCATTCCTTACTTTTGGGAAATACGTGAGAGCCGTGGCCACAGGGAGGAGGCAAAGACACCCCAGCCAAAGGCTTAAGATACTCCCCCTACTTCCCACATATCCCAGGTCATTCTTTGCCTTTCGTCACAGGGAAGTGGCAGATAAGCGTCAGAAGATTTGAAGTAGTTCCTTATGAAGGGTATCTACCCTTAGAAATGGGACTGGAGTTTTAAGTAGTCTTGTCAGCCTCTTAGTGAGAGCATTGACAAAAGAGTCTGGAGATGCAGGGAGAGTCTTTCTGCGAACCCATCCAGACTCGTATTACCAGCTCCTAAGCAATCAGTGTTGACGAGTTTCACTGCCTGCTTCCATTACTCAAGTCCATGTCAGGAGCGATGCTACAAGACTGTCAAACTTGAGAGGCTGTGTTTCTGTTCCACGGCATAGATTCTGGTAAGATAGATTTATTTTTTATACACATATGATAATGCAAGAAGAAAGGGTCACAGTGTGGCTCCTTTTATCTGTATGGAATCCAGGGTTAATATCTCCAGAGGGAGATTATTGAACAGGGGGGATTAATCACATAATTTTATTTTATTATGATTATGCTGCGACATGTGAGATGAGGCTCAGGCAGATGTTGCAACATACAGGTTTTACTTTCGTTTTTTGGAAGCTGCGCAGCCTAAAAGGCTTGGCGTGCTTTTTTCCTATTATAGCATGGGCGGTCCTGCATTGCGCACCACGTGACCGGGTGTGGTCACACTGATTTCCTCTTTCCTGACCGCGCAGTTTGCCAGAGAAGAAGTGGTTTCTCTGTTTTGCATGGGTCATAGGAGGTGGTGAGTGCCCCAGCCATTGGGGGTATAAAGGTGCCGTTTTATCCTATTATTCAATAGTCTGCTTTATAAGCGCAAGCTATGGAGGATTCTGATGCGTTAGAGGGTACTTCCTCTTTACCCAAGTCTAATACCTGTCTATATTGTGAGGAGGCCGCGGTATACCCGCCTGCTCAATTATGTTCCACATGCCTTGATAAAGTAATCATGTCAAAGAAAGTTAATATGTTTGATACCACTGAGCCGTCCACCTGAGGAGTCTCCGTCCCGTTAAGTGCGCACCCTACAGTCATCTCCTAATACACATGCAGCTTCCCGTAGCACTCCTAATCCTACATCTGGAGGGGCCCTTTTACCGTCAGACTTTATTGAGCAGTTACAAACGGCAGAATCTGCAACCTTTATTGCTTTACCTCACCCTGCTTAGCACAAGCGAAAGGTCAAATATTGCTATCCTTCCCAGGTGTCATCTACTAGTTTATTGGATTTATCTGATGCAAGATTATCCGATGATGCAGACCCCTCTGATACTTCAGAGGGTGCTCTTTCTGGGTCAGAATCGGCTGCCTCTAAGCCTGCAGCTGTGGAAGAACCAGACTTTAGATTTAGAATTGAACATTTACGCTTTCTGCTAAAGGAAGTTTTGACTACTTTAGAGGTTCCAGAGCCTAAATTGCCTGAGGATTCTTTGATTCCTAAATTAGATAAGGTCTACGAGGACAGGCTTGTACCACAGACTTTCCTGGTTCCCGTAAAGATGGCGAACATTATTAAGAATGAAAGGGAAATAATTGGTTCTTCATTTTCTTCTTCCTTTAAAAAATTGTTCCTGGTTCCAGACTCTCAATTGAAGTTGTGGGGTTCCATCCGCAAGGTGGATGGCACTATCTCCACGCTTGCTAAACGCACTACTATCCCGCTTGAGGATAGTTTGTTGTTTAAAGAGCCCATGGATAAGAAAATAGAAACTCTGTTAAGAAGGATGTTTCAACATACGGGATATTTGTTTCAACCGGCAGCGGCTGTTGCTGGAGCGGCTACCTACTGGTGCGACTCCTTATCTGAGTTGATCGAGGTGGAGGGTCCCCTCAATGTGATCCAAGAAAGAATTAAGGCCTTAAGGGTGGCTAATTCTTTATTTGTGATTCAAATATGCAAATTATTCACCTGTATGCCAAGGCTTCAGGTTTTTCTGTTCAAGCAGTAGGGCACTCTGGCTGAAGTCCTGGTCTGCGGACATGACTTTGAAGGCAAGACTTCTTTCCCTCTCATTTAAGGGAAAGATTCTATTTGGTCCAGGCCACGGTTACTGGAGGCAAAGGTGCCTTTTTACCGCAGGATAAGAAGAAAAAACCTAAGGGACAAGGTCCTAATTTTCGTTCCTTTCGTTTAGATAAATCCCAATGTCGGCAACCCTCCAACGCCAGAGCAATCCAAGGGGATTTGGAAGCCGGCTCAGTCCTGGAATAAATCCAAGCAGATCAAGAAGCTGTCAGGGTTTTTCCCTGTTGTGTTTGCCATGTGCTGCTGGCAGCCATTTTACTCACCTCTCTTCCTGACTTGGTGCATTGTGGGGGGATGCTGCTCACTTACTGCACTTCCTTTTATGGCCAGACTGGTGTGCATCATCCATGTGAGACAGGATGCAGTCTCAGAATTGTGATGTCATCACTTATTATTTAAAGGGCCTCTGTTCAGTATGCTTTGCCTTTGCGTTGTCTCAGAGTTCCTGTGTATTACCTGGCTGCCTGACGTCCTTCCTGGTTCCTGATCCCTAGCTTGTTCCTGACTCTGCTGTTCTCCTTGTTCCTGATTCCGGCTCGTCTGACTATTCGCTTTGGCTCCTGACTCGGCTCGTCTGACTACCAGCTCTGGTTTTGACTCCTGGCTTGTTATTTGACTTGTGGACATTTTATTATTTTTTGCTATTAATAAAGGTGTGATTATTTTTGCACTTCTCGTCTCAGTCTGATTCCTGGCACCCGGACAGAAGCCTGCCGAGACAAAGTCAGCATGAAGGGTCGGCCCCCGATCCGGCTCTGGATCTTGTAGGGGGCAGACTGTTTTCGGAAGCTTGGTTTGGGGACGTACAAGACCCGTGGGTCCTGGAGGTCATCGCTCAGGGATACAGGATAGGTTTTAAGGCTCATCCATCCAGGGGCAGATTCCTCTTGTCAAACCTGTCTTCAAGTCCAGAAAAGAGAGGGATTGCTCCTCCCTGGGAGTTATTGTCCTGTACCTTGGTGACACATTTCTTGCAGGATTCTCTTACTATTGAAAACATATGGAGCTACAAAGCCCAAAGAGTCATATATGAGGGCAATGACATGTTGTAGGTTGACCCTTTTGTGGGATCAGGAATTTGAAGCTATCACTTTATATGTTCCAATGGATTCATAAAGCTCTCTCCAGTGGCATGTCATTAAAGGTAAGATCCTTTGTTTCGAAGTTTACAGCACATTCTGATGCTGGTATGCTTTGCAGGACAGTGTTTTCATTTGATATAAACTTGTGAAGTCGAAGACCACCCTTTGCACACAACTCCCGTGCTTCTTTTGCCAGTTGAATGGCCTTTTCCACTGTTTCTGCACTTGCAACTCCATCATCAACATAAATTTCTTGTGATGAACTGAGGGCCTAAAGAGTGTGATTGACTATACTCATTGGCTAGATATCTTAGTCCATAGTTTGCACAACCAGGCGAAGACACTACACCGAAAAGATGCAAAAAAAGTGCTTAACTTGTCTGTTTTTCCACCATAAGAAGCGTAGGTAATCACGGTCACTTTGTTGGACATGGAACTGGTGGAACATTTTTTCAATGTCACATATTACAGCTATAGGATGCCTTCTGAACCTCACAAGGACACCTGTGAGATTATTTATGATGTCTAGTCCTGGTAACAAATGTTCATTAAGACTTGTACTATTAAATTTTGCGGAACATTCAAAAACGACCCGTAGCTTGTCTGGCATTTTTAGGTGGTAGATGCCATGATGAGGTATGTACCACTTTTCACCATCAGGACCATCCTCATTCACTGTTTCTATTTCACCTCTCTCAATTATGTTGTTCATGTAATTAATGTAGTCTGTCTTCTATTTCTCATTTTTACAGAACTTATGGTGCAAATGATTAAGTTAAACTTTAGCAAGCTCTCTGTTGTCAGGTAAGTATGGACGTTGTTTAAATAGAAGGGGCATTTCATAATGCCCTTGGGCATTTTGCTTTATGCTTTCCTTGAGTTTGCTTAGAAACACAATATCATCTTGAGAAATTGTCTTATCTGCGGTGACATCCTTAAAGTCTGACTCAAGTATATAGATTGCATCCACAGTTGTCAAAACTGGTATTACCTTTGTGGCTACTCTGTGACAAAGACTGACTGCTGTAGATAGGTTTATGCCTGGTGTAGAGCAGCCCACAATACTCCATCCTAAGTCTGTTGGAATAGCATAAGGTTCATCATCTTTACCAAGCATGACTTGCCTGGGAGCTAGCACTCTAGGGCAGTTGTAACCAATTAGTAAACCTACTTCACAAATGAGAAGAGGTGGCATTTCATATATGATTACCTTTAAGTGACTCCAGTTCTTTGCTATTTCTTGCACTGATATATGATCACGATCAATAGGAATACAGTCCTTTGTGTATACCGGAGGAAGATTGATATGTGTTGCAGAATTGTAATCTCTCACACAAATATCAGATACTCTTTTACCTTTAATGATCATATTTTCTCCTATCATGGTGGTAAGGTTGAGTTGTACTGGGTGAGTATCCACTTGCAGAAAATTACTAATTTCTTGATCAATGAAAGTAGTGTCACTCTGAGTGTCTAGCAAAGCATAAACAAGCAATTAATTTGATGGATTTTTAACAGACGACACCCATAATATCATAGATGTAATGACTGAATGACCTTTGCTTGTGATATTAAGTGACATGGCCCCAGTAGTTTCACTCTCATGTACATGCATATTGCTTACTGTGGACATTGTTTGATTTCTGTTTCCATTATTCTCATAGTTGTATGTAAATTGCGACATCCTACATGTCTTCATGATTACATCACATGTGTAGAGATGGTGACATTCCTTAGCACAGTGACTTGGTTTTAAACACCCATAACAGAGTTTATTTTCTTTGACATAGGCCCTTCTGTCTTTCAGATACTTTTCCATTAATTTTGGGCACTTCCAAAGTTAATTATCATCTTGACACAACATGCATTGTGCTTTTAACTGTCCTTTAGCTGTTGTTTGTTTTATCATTGTTTACAGTTGTTTGAGTTTTAAAGACAATTGCTTTGTTTATTTTGGTTTCCTCTGAAATTCTTCTCTCATGAGGTGACATGCGTGATCAAAGAGCATGTAAAGAAGTGATAGGATTACACACAATGGCCCCAATTTATCAAAGTCTGGCGGACCTGATCGGGGCCACGGGGCATCAAGCTCCATACGGAGCTTGATAAATATGCCCCTATGTCTGCTTCAGTTGACATGAAATTTACAAAATCTTGAAAGCTTGGAAATTCTTTGCCATCCATAAGGGATGTTGTGACCTGGCGGTTCCACCTGGAGACTGCCCAGTCAGGAAGTTTCTGTACCAGGTTTTGGTTTTCTTCACAGTCGTTTAATATTCCCAAGCCTTTAACATGAGGTATGGCTTGCAGGCAGGCATTTAAGAAGTCTGAAAATGCTCTCAGACCTTCTGCATCTTTGGACTGTATTTTAGACCACTTTGACAGCTTTACACGAAATGCTCTTTGAATGACAAAGGGCTGTCCATATATTTGGTTTAGCGTGTTCTAAGCATCTTTGTAGGCTTCTTCATTGTTTTAGGAAAAGGTGCATTTAAGATATTTGCATGCTGAGCCACTCGCATACCTTTTCAAATAATAGAGTTTATAAGCTGCTGAGATGCCCTTTCTATCTATAAGTGACATAAATGAGGCTTTCCAGTCCACAAACTGAATTGGGTCTCCATTAAAAACTGTAGGCTCAGGTATGGGTAACCTGTGGATGGCTATGCTGTTCTGAACTGCTTGTGCAAGGTGAGACACTTCACTGAGAATTGTTGACTGGACAACATTGTAGTGCTGACGTGTTGTAGGAGAGATTTCATTTCTCTGACTTTCATGTTCATTTTGTATTGACTGACTTTTTGTCTCTTGCCTTATTTCTTCATCATAAGATTTTACTCTGGCCCGAGCAACTTCTAAATCCCTTTCTATCTGCAGCCTTTCTAATTCAAACTTTTGAGTTTCTAACTCTTTTTTGAATTGCTCTTCTAGAGTTCTTATTTTTTCCTTTTGTTGCCTTTCTGTTTGCCTTTCTGGTATTCAGCCTCTTTTGCAGCCAGCTCTGCTGCAGCATCTGCTCTTTTGCTTGCTGTACAAGAAGTTCTAGAATGGCTGCTGACACTTGTTTGTGAAGCACTGGAACCATATATGGAGTGAACATAACTAGGAGCTAAAAGTTCACGTAGACGGCCCCTTTCCATTTCTGCATCAAACTCACCATCTACTGTTGCCAGTCTTTCCAACAGAATTTTGATAATGTCACGGCTTCACATGCATCAATTTTACGTCTGAAATCACAGGCAGGTATAATATGTTCCCTTATTTCACTGAAGATTTTCATAATACAGTTCTTTTTATCCTCAATAGTCAGCTATTTTAGCAAGCTGCTCATCAGATATGTTTGATTTTAAATCGTATCTCGCCTTACGAGCATCTAATTTCCATTGTTCATACAAAGTAATCAACCTTTTTTCTTTCTTACAGCATTCATCTTTCTGGTAAGCAAGCATTTTCTCTGTAGGAACACGTGGACTGTCTTGTATATAATACTGAAGTTCAGATGTATTTTTGTCCGTACATTTAACTGCTTCTTTTATATCCTTTCCCTTTTTACCTTCTGTTTCTGTCTGAAGCAGGCTTTCAGATTCTTGATCTTCAGTATCATTTTCCATAGTGAACTCCATTGCTTTCTAGCTCCTTATGCCATCATGCTGATTCCAACTTGCTGCAATCCCTTAACAATCGTTACTTTGCTACCTTGAACTAGCATGGGCAGCAGGTATCAGAACAAGCAAAGGTGAAGAAGCTCTTACTGTAGCAGACCCTGTCCGAATGATGGCCAAAACTTTACTGATGAATTTTTATGAAGTTTTATTATACAACACACATAGATGAAAGTATCATTTTTAACTCCAACATAATCAGCAAATGCAAGATAACAAGACAATGCAATAGCACTTAGTCTGAACTTCAAATGAGTAGTAGATTTTTTTATAACAAATTTCAAAGTTATATATATTTCCACTCCCCTTGTACCATGTGATAGCAATTAGCCAATCACAAATGCATATACGTATAGTCCGTGAATTCTTGCACATGCTCAGTAGGATCTGGTGACTCAAAAATTGTAAATATAAAAGAATGTGCACATTTTTTTTAATGGAAGTAAATTGGAAAGTTGTTAAAAAATAATAGGCTGTATCTGAATCATGAAAATTTTATTTAACCTGAGTGTCCCTTTAAACAAATATGTACAGACCTTATGCCTTTTTGGAGGGTGCTAAACAGAATAGTAAACCTTTTTAAAATAACTGATGAACAGTAATAATGTGCTGGCTCTCCTATTTATTGCAGCTGAGGCCAATATAGCTCCTCAGACTGTAAAACACTTCCTGAAACCAGTCCCACACCAAACTTCTTCCCCTCTGCAACAGAGAGAGTGCAGAACTTGTCCATTTGTAAACTTACAAGAATATTAAAAACAGAATTTATGCTTACCTGACAAATTACTTTCTCCAACATAGGTGTGTCCGGTCCACGGCGTCATCCTTACTTGTGGGATATTCTCTTCCCCAACAGGAAATGGCAAAGAGCCCAGCAAAGCTGGTCACATGATCCCTCCTAGGCTCCGCCTACCCCAGTCATTCTCTTTGCCGTTGTACAGGCAACATCTCCACGGAGATGGCTTAGAGTTTTTTAGTGTTTAACTGTAGTTTTTATTATTCAATCAAGAGTTTGTTATTTTGAAATAGTGCTGGTATGTACTATTTACTCAGAAACAGAAAAGAGATGAAGATTTCTGTTTGTATGAGGAAAATGATTTTAGCAACCGTCACTAAAATCCATGGCTGTTCCACACAGGACTGTTGAGAGCAATTAACTTCAGTTGGGGGAACAGTGAGCAGTCTCTTGCTGCTTGAGGTATGACACATTCTAACAAGACGATGTAATGCTGGAAGCTGTCATTTTCCCTATGGGATCCGGTAAGCCATGTTTATTACGATCGTAAATAAGGGCTTCAAAAAGGGCTTATTAAGACTGTAGACTTTTTCTGGGCTAAATCGATTCATTATTAACACATATTTAGCCTTGAGGAATCATTTTATCTGGGTATTTTGATATAATCATATCGGCAGGCACTGTTTTAGACACCTTATTCTTTAGGGGCTTTCCCAAAGCATAGGCAGAGCCTCATTTTCGCGCCGGTGTTGCGCACTTGTTTTTGAGAGGCATGGCATGCAGTCGCATGTGAGAGGAGCTCTGATACTTAGAAAAGACTTTCTGAAGGCGTCATTTGGTATCGTATTCCCCTTGGGGCTTGGTTGGGTCTCAGCAAAGCAGATACCAGGGACTGTAAAGGGGTTAAAGTTCAAAACGGCTCCGGTTCCGTTATTTTAAGGGCTAAAGCTTCCAAATTTGGTGTGCAATACTTTTAAGGCTTTAAGACACTGTGGTGAAAATTTGGTGAATTTTGAACAATTCCTTCATGTTTTTTCGCAATTGCAGTAATAAAGTGTGTTCAGTTTAAAATTTAAAGTGACAGTAACGGTTTTATTTTAAAACGTTTTTTGTACTTTGTTATCAAGTTTATGCCTGTTTAACATGTCTGAACTACCAGATAGACTGTGTTCTGAATGTGGGGAAGCCAGAATTCCTATTCATTTAAATAAATGTGATTTATGTGACAATGACAATGATGCCCAAGATGATTCCTCAAGTGAGGGGAGTAAGCATGGTACTGCATCATTCCCTCCTTCGTCTACACGAGTCTTGCCCACTCAGGAGGCCCCTAGTACATCTAGCGCGCCAATACTCCTTACTATGCAACAATTAACGGCTGTAATGGGATAATTCTGTCAAAAACATTTTAGGCCAAAATGAACACTTATCAGCGTAAGCGCGACTGCTCTGTTTTTAGATACTGAAGAGCATGACGACGCTGATAATAATATTTCTGAAGGGCCCCTAACCCAGTCTGATGGGGCCAGGGAGGTTTTGTCTGAGGAGAAATTACTGATTCAGGGAACATTTCTCAACAAGCTGAACCTGATGTGATTGCATTTAAATTTAAGTTGGAGACATCTCCGCATTCTGCTTAAGGAGGGTATTATCCACTCTGGATGATTGTGACAAGTTGGTCATCCCAGAGAAACTATGTAAAATGACAAGTTCCTAGAGGTGCCGGGGCTCCCAGAAGCTTTCCTATACCCAAGCGGGTGGCGGACATTGTTAATAAAGAATGGGAAAGGCCCGGTATTCCTTTCGTCCCTCCCCCCATATTTAAAAAATTGTTTCCTATGGTCGATCCCCAGAAAGGACTTATGGCAGACAGTCCCCCAAGGTCGAGGGAGCTGTTTCCACTTTAACAAGACGCACCACTATACCCATAGAGGATAGTTTGTGCTTTCAAAGATCCTATGGATAAAAAAATAGAAGGTTTGCTTAAAAAGATGTTTGTTCAGCAGGGTTACCGTTCTACAACCAATTTCATCATTGTCCCTGTCGCTACAGCCGCATGTTTCTGGTTCGATGAGCTGATAAAGGGCGGTCGATAGTGATTCTCCTCCTTATGAGGAGATTATGGACAGAATCAATGCTCTCAAATTGGCTAATTCTTTCACCCTAGACGCCACTTTGCAATTGGCTAGGTTAGCGGCTAAGAATTCTGGGTTTGCTATTGTGGCGCGCAGAGCGCTTTGGTTGAAATCTTGGTCGCTGATGCGTCTTCCAAGAACAAGCTACTTAACATTCCTTTCAAGGGGAAAACGCTGTTTGGCCCTGACTTGAAAGAGATTATCTCTGATATCACTGGGGGTAAGGGCCACGCCCTTCCTCAGGATCGGCCTTTCAAGGCAAAAAATAAACCTAATTTTCGTCCCTTTCGTAGAAACGGACCAGCCCAAAGTGCTACGTCCTCTAAGCAAGAGGGTAATACTTCTCAAGCCAAGCCAGCCTGGAGACCAATGCAAGGCTGGAACAAGGGAAAGCAGGCCAAGAAACCTGCCACTGCTACCAAGACAGCATGAAATGTTGGCCCCCGATCCGGGACCGGATCTGGTGGGGGGCAGACTCTCTCTCTTCGCTCAGGCTTGGGCAAGAGATGTTCTGGATCCTTGGGCGCTAGAAATAGTCTCCCAAGGTTATCTTCTGGAATTCAAGGGACTTCCCCCAAGGGGAGGTTCCACAGGTCTCAGTTGTCTTCAGACCACATAAAAAGACAGGCATTCTTACATTGTGTAGAAGACCTGTTAAAAATGGGAGTGATTCATCCTGTTCCATTAAGAGAACAAGGGATGGGGTTCTACTCCAATCTGTTTATAGTTCCCAAAAAAGAGGGAACGTTCAGACCAATCTTAGATCTCAAGATTTTAAACAAGTTTCTCAAGGTTCCATCGTTCAAGATGGAAACCATTCGAACTATTCTTCCTTCCATCCAGGAAGGTCAATTCATGACCACGGTGGATTTAAAGGATGCGTATCTACATATTCCTATCCACAAGGAACATCATCGGTTCCTGAGGTTCGCATTCCTGGACAAACATTACCAGTTCGTGGCGCTTCCTTTCGGATTAGCCACTGCTCCAAGGATTTTCACAAAGGTACTAGGGTCCCTTCTAGCTGTGCTAAGACCAAGGGGCATTGCTGTAGTACCTTACTTGGACGACATTCTGATTCAAGCGTCGTCCCTTCCTCAAGCAAAGGGCTCACACGGACATTGTCCGGGCCTTCTCAGATCTCACGGATGGGAAAGTGAACGTGGAAAAGAGTTCTCTATCTCCGTCAACATGGGTTTCCCTTCTTGGGAACAATAATAGACTCCTTAGAAATGAGGATTTTTCTGACAGAGGCCAGAAAAACAAAACTTCTAGACTCTTGTCGGATACTTCATTCCGTTCCTCTTCCTTCCATAGCTCAGTGCATGGAAGTGATCGGGTTGATGGTAGCGGCAATGGACATAGTTCCTTTTGCACGCATTCATCTAAGACCATTACAACTGTGCATGCTCAGTCAGTGGAATGGGGACTATACAGACTTGTCTCCGAAGATACAAGTAAATCAGAGGACCAGAGACTCACTCCGTTGGTGGCTGTCCCTGGACCACCTGTCACGAGGGATGACATTCCGCAGACCAGAGTGGGTCATTGTCACGACCGACGCCAGTCTGATGGGCTGGGGCGCGGTCTGGGGATCCCTGAAAGCTCAGGGTCTTTGGTCTCGGGAAGAATCTCTTCTACCGATAAATATTCTGGAACTGAGAGCGATATTCAATGCTCTCAAGGCTTGGCCTCAGCTAGCGAGGGACAAGTTCATACGGTTTCAATCAGACAACATGACAACTGTTGCGTACATCAACCATCAGGGGGGAACAAGGAGTTCCCTGGCGATGGAAGAAGTGACCAAAATCATTCTATGGGCGGAGTCTCACTCCTGCCACCTGTCTGCTATCCACATCCCAGGAGTGGAAAATTGGGAAGCGGATTTTCTGAGTCGTCAGACATTGCATCCGGGGGAGTGGGAACTCCATCCGGAAATCTTTGCCCAAGTCACTCAGCTGTGGGGCATTCCAGACATGGATCTGATGGCCTCTCGTCAGACCTTCAAAGTTCCTTGCTACGGGTCCAGATCCAGGGATCCCAAGGCGGCTCTAGTGGATGCACTAGTAGCACCTTGGACCTTCAAACTAGCTTATGTGTTCCCGCCGTTTCCTCTCATCCCCAGGCTGGTAGCCAGGATCAATCAGGAGGGGCGTCGGTGATCTTGATAGCTCCTGCGTGGCCACGCAGGACTTGGTATGCAGATCTGGTGAATATGTCATCGGCTCCACCTTGGAAGCTACCTTTGAGACGAGACCTTCTTGTTCAGGGTCCGTTCGAACATCCGAATCTGGTTTCACTCCAGCTGACTGCTTGGAGATTGAACGCTTGATCTTATCGAAGCGAGGGTTCTCAGATTCTGTTATCGATACTCTTGTTCAGGCCAGAAAGCCTGTAACTAGAAAGATTTACCACAAAATTTGGAAAAAATATATCTGTTGGTGTGAATCTAAAGGATTCCCTTGGGACAAGGTTAAGATTCCTAGGATTCTATCCTTCCTTCAAGAAGGATTGGAAAAAGGATTATCTGCAAGTTCCCTGAAGGGACAGATTTCTGCCTTGTCTGTGTTACTTCACAAAAAGCTGGCCGCTGTGCCAGATGTTCAAGCCTTTGTTCAGGCTCTGGTTAGAATTAAGCCTGTTTACAAACCTTTGACTCCTCCTTGGAGTCTCAATTTAGTTCTTTCAGTTCTTCAGGGGGTTCCGTTTGAACCCTTGCATTCCGTTGATATTAAGTTATTATCTTGGAAAGTTTTGTTTTTAGTTGCAATTTCTTCTGCTAGAAGAGTTTCAGAATTATCTGCTCTGCAGTGTTCTCCTCCTTATCTGGTGTTCCATGCAGATAAGGTGGTTTTACGTACTAAACCTGGTTTTCTTCCAAAAGTTGTTTCTAACAAAAACATTAACCAGGAGATTATCGTACCTTCTCTGTGTCCGAAACCAGTTTCAAAGAAGGAACGTTTGTTGCACAATTTGGATGTTGTTCGCGCTCTAAAATTCTATTTAGATGCTACAAAGGATTTTAGACAAACATCTTCCTTGTTTGTTGTTTTAGTCCGGTAAAAGGAGAGGTCAAAAAGCAACTTCTACCTCTCTCTCTTTTGGATTAAAAGCATCATCAGATTGGCTTACGAGACTGCCGGACGGCAGCCTCCCGAAAGAATCACAGCTCATTCCACTAGGGCTGTGGCTTCCACATGGGCCTTCAAGAACGAGGCTTCTGTTGATCAGATATGTAGGGCAGCGACTTGGTCTTCACTGCACACTTTTACCAAATTTTACAAGTTTGATACTTTTGCTTCTTCTGAGGCTATTTTTGGGAGAAAGGTTTTGCAAGCCGTGGTGCCTTCCATTTAGGTGACCTGATTTGCTCCCTCCCTTCATCCGTGTCCTAAAGCTTTGGTATTGGTTCCCACAAGTAAGGATGACGCCGTGGACCGGACACACCTATGTTGGAGAAAACAGAATTTATGTTTACCTGATAAATTACTTTCTCCAACGGTGTGTCCGGTCCACGGCCCGCCCTGGTTTTTTTAATCAGGTCTGATAATTTATTTTCTTTAACTACAGTCACCACGGTACCATATGGTTTCTCCTATGCAAATATTCCTCCTTAACGTCGGTCGAATGACTGGGGTAGGCGGAGCCTAGGAGGGATCATGTGACCAGCTTTGCTGGGCTCTTTGCCATTTCCTGTTGGGGAAGAGAATATCCCACAAGTAAGGATGACGCCGTGGACCGGACACACCGTTGGAGAAAGTAATTTATCAGGTAAACATAAATTCTGTTTTCTCTTGTGGTGTATCCAGTCCACGGGTTCATCCTTTACTTGTGGGGATATTCTCCTTCCTAACAGGAAGTGTCAAAGAGAGCACACAGCAGAGCTGTCCATATAGCTCCCCCTCTAGCTCCACCCCCCAGTCATTCGACCGAAGGTTAGGAAGAAAAAGGAGAAACCATAGGGTGCAGTGGTGACTGTAGTTTAAACTAAAAATGTACCTGACTAATAGCCAGGGCGGGCCGTGGACTGGATACACCACAAGAGAAAGTAATTTATCAGGTAAGCATAAATTCTGTTTTCTCTTGTAAGGTGTATCCAGTCCACGGGTTCATCCTTTACTTGTGGGATACCAATACCAAAGCTTTAGGACACGGATGAAGGGAGGGAACAAGACAGGTACCTTAAACGGAAGGCACCACTGCTTGTAAAACCTTTCTCCCAAAAATAGCCTCCGAAGAAGCAAAAGTATCGAATTTGTAAAATTTGGAAAAAGTATGCAGCGAAGACCAAGTAGCTGCCTTACAAATCTGTTCAACAGAAGCCTCATTTTTAAAGGCCCATGTGGAAGCCACTGCTCTGGTAGAATGAGCAGTTTTCTACCAGAGCAGTGGTTAATATTCTTATTAGACACAACCGTAGGAAAAAAAACGGGTTTGGTACACAAAACTACCTTATCTGCATGGAACACAAAGTAAGGTGAGTCACACTGTAAAGCAGATAACTCTGAAACTCTTCGAGCAGAAGAGATAGCTACCAAAAACAAAACTTTCCAAGATAAATGCTTAATATCTATGGAATGTAAAGGTTCAAATGGAACCCCTTGCAGAACTGAAAGAACTAAATTCAGACTCCATGGCAGAGCCACAGGTCTATAAACAGGCTTGATTCTGACTAAAGCCTGACTAAACGCTTGAACGTCTGGTACCTCCGCCAGACGTTTGTGTAAAAGAATAGACAAAGCAGATATCTGTCCTTTTAAGGAACTAGCTGACAATCCTTTCTCCAATCCATCTTGGAGAAAAGACAATATCCTGGGAATCCTAATCTTACTCCATGAGTAACCCTTGGATTCGCACCAACAAAGATATTTTCGCCAAATCTTATGGTAGATTTTACTGGTGACAGGCTTTCTAGCCTGAATCAGGGTATCTATAACCGACTCAGAGAAACCACGCTTAGATAGAATTAGGCGTTGAATCTCCAAGCAGTCAGACGCAGAGAAATTAGATTTGGATGTTTGAAAGGACCTTGAAGTAGAAGGTCCTGCCTCATTGGCAGAGTCCATGGTGGAACGAATGACATGTCCACTAGGTCTGCATACCAGGTCCTGCGTGGCCACGCAGGCGCTATCAGAATCACGACGCCCTCTCCTGCTTGATTCTGGCAACCAGACGAGGAAGGAGAGGAAACGGTGGAAACACATAGGCCAGATTGAAGGACAAAGGCGCTGTTAGAGCATCTATCAACACCGCCTGGGGATCCCGGGACCTGGACCCATAAAGAGGAAGTTTGGCATTCTGACGGGGTGCCATCAGATCCAATTCTGGAGTGCCCCATAGCTGAGTCAGCTGGGCAAATACCTCCGGGTGGAGTTCCCACTCTCCCCGGATGAAAAGTCTGACGACTTAGAAAATCCGCCTCCCAGTTGTCTACACCTGGGATGTGAATTGCTGAGAGGTGGCAAGAGTGATCCTCCGCCCACCTGATTATTTTGGTTACTTCCATCATTGCTAGGGGACTCCTTGTTCCCCCTTGATGGTTGATGTAAGCTACAGTCATGATGTTGTCCGACTGAAATCTGATGAATTTGGCCGCAGCTAGCTGAGGCCATGCCTGAAGAGCGTTGAATATCGCCCTCAGTTCCAGAATGTTTATCGGGAGAAGAGCTTCTTCCCGAGACCATAAGCCCTGAGCTTTGAGGGAGTCCCAGACTGCACCCCAGCCCAACAGACTGGCGTCGGTTGTTACGATGATCCACTCTGGTCTGCGGAAACACATTCCCTGAGACAGGTGATCCTGAGACAACCACCAGAGAAGAGAATCTCTGGTCCCCTGGTCCAACTGTATTTGAGGAGACAAATCTGCATAATCCCCATTCCACTGTTTGAGCATCCATAGTTGCAGTGGTCTGAGGTGTATCCGTGCAAAAGGGACTATGTCCATTGCCGCTACCATTAGTCCGATTGTCTCCATGCACTGAGCTACAGACGGCCGAGGAATGGAATGAAGAGCTCGGCAAGTAGTTAAGAGTTTTAACTTTCTGACCTCCGTCAGAAATATTTTCATTTCTACCGAGTCTATTAGGGTTCCTAGGAATGGAACTCTTGTGAGGGGGGAAAGAGAACTCTTTTTGATGTTCACCTTCCACCCGTGAGACCTCAGAAAGGCCAATACAATTTCCGTGTGAGACTTGGCTCTTTGGAAAGTCGACGCCTGAATTAAGATGTCGTCTAGGTAAGGCGCCACTGCTATGCCCCGCGGTCTTAGAACCGCCAGGAGGGACCCTAGTACCTTTGTGAAAATTCTGGGAGCAGTGGCCAACCCGAAAGGAAGAGCCACAAACTGATAATGCTTGTTCAGAAAGGCGAACTGAGAAACTGCTGATGATCTTTGTGGATAGGAATGTGCAGATACGCATCCTTTAGATCCACTGTAGTCATATATTGACCCTCCTGGATCATTGGTAAGATTGTCCGAATGGTCTCCATCTTGAATGATGGGACTCTGAGCAATTTGTTTAGAATTTTGAGATCCAGGATTGGTCTGAAAGTTCCTTCTTTTTTTGGGAACCACAAACAGGTTTGAGTAAAAACCCAGCCCTTGTTCCACAATTGGAACTGGGTGGATCACGCCCATTGTATGTAGGTCTTCTACACAGCGTAAGAACGCCTCTTTCTTTGTCTGGTCTGTAGACAGACGAGAAATGTGGAACCTTCCCCTTGGAGGGGAGTCCTTGAATTCTAGAAGATATCCCTGGGATACAATCTCTAAGGCCCAAGGATCATGTACGTCTCTTGCCCAGGCCTGAACGAAGAGAGAGAGAGTCTGCCCCCCACTAGATCCAGTCCGGGATCGGGGGCTACCCCTTCATGCTGTCTTGGAGGCAGCTGCAGGCTTCTTGGCCTGTTTACCCTTGTTCCAGCCCTGGTAAGGTTTCCAGGCTGCCCTGGGTTGTGAAGTGTTACCCTCTTGCTTTGCAGCAGGAGAGGATGAAGCGAGACCGCTCCTGAAATTTCGAAAGGAACGGAAATTATTTTGTGTGTTCTTTGTCTTAAAGGACTTGTCCTGAGGGAGAGCATGGCCTTTTCCCCCACTGATTTCTGAGATAATCTCTTCCAATTCAGGCCCAAAAAGGGTCTTTCCTTTGAAAGGGATGTTCAGTAGTTTGGATTTTGACGACACATCGGCCGACCAGGACTTTAGCCATAGCGCCCTGCGAGCCAGAATGGCGAAACCTGAATTATTTGCCGCTAACTTAGCTAGTTGGAAAGCGGCATCTGTGATAAAAGAATTAGCCAGCTTAAGAGCCTTAATTCTGTCCATAATGTCCTCATATGAGGTCTCCGTCTGGAGCGCATCTTCCAGCGCCTCGAACCAGAAAGCAGCTGCAGTAGTTACAGGAACAATGCACGCTATAGGTTGGAGAAGAAAACCTTAAGTAAACCCTCTAATTTTTTATCCATAGGGTCTTTAAAAGCACAACTGTCTTCAATTGGTATGGTTGTGCGTTTAGCAAGTGAAGAAACAGCCCCCTCCACCTTAGGGACCGTCTGCCACGAGTCCCGCGAGTCACCTGGTCTATCCCACTCCCTAGTTACTATATCCGCAATCCTCTTAGGGACCGGGAACACATCAGTGTAAACAGGAACTTCTAGGTACTTGTCCATTTTACACAATTTCTCTGGAACCACCAAAGGGTCGCAGTCATCCAGAGTAACTAATACCTCCCTGAGCAATAAGCGGAGGTGTTCTAGTTTAAATTTAAAAGCCAACGTATCTGAGTCTGTCTGAGGAGCAACCTTTCCCGAATCGGAAATTTGTCCCTCAGACAGCACATCCCTCGCCCCCATTTCAGAGTGTTGTAAGTGGATATCGGATACGGCTACCAAAGCATCAGAATGCTCAGAATCTGTTCTTAAAACAGAGCTATCACGCTTTGTAGGTAACACAGGCAGTTTAGATAAAAACACTGAGAGGGTATTATCCATAACTGCCGCCAAGTCTTGCAAAGTAAAAGAGTTAGACGCACTAGAGGTGCTAGGCGTCGCTTGAGCGGGCGTAACTGGTTGTGACACTTGGTGAGAGGTTAACGGGCTAACCTCATTACCTTCTATCTGAGAATCATCTTGGGCCACATTTTTAAGTGCAACAATATGTTCTTTAAAGTGTATAGACATATCAGTACAAGTGGGACACATTCTGAGAGGGGGTTCCACCATGGCTTCTAAACACATTGAACAAGGATTTTCCTTAGTGTCAGACATGTTTAACAGACTAGTAGTAAGACAAACAGGCTTAGAAATCACTTTAATCAAGTAAAAACACACTTTGCAAAAAAAACGTTACTGTGCCTTTAAGAGATAAAAAGGGCACACAATTTTCCAAAACAGTGAAAAATGCAGTAAACTTTTCGAAATTTTCACAGTATGTACCTAAAGCATTGGTAAGATTGCACAACTAGCAAGAAAAACGATTAACCCCTTAATGCCCAAACCGGATCAATAGCAAGCTAACAACCGGTTAAAACGACTTCAGCACCTTGCCACAGCTCTGCTGTGGCCCTACCTGCCCTTAGGAACCAGATTTGTGGGGAAAAAAGCTTCTTATAGGCCCTCAAACTGCAGCAGGACCCTCCATGTGAAACAGCCTGAAGATCTAGTCAATCTAGCTGCGCATCTGAGGTGCAAAATTAGGCCCCTCCCACCTTACTCCGGTGCTGTGAGGCCTAAAGAAACACTCCTAAGTGTTATAATAATAGCCATGTGGGTAACAACCCCTGAAAGAAACCCAAAGGAACCTTCAAAGTGTCTCAAAAAATTATATTTATTAGTAAAAACCATTTGCCATAAAATAGTGTCAACCAGCATAAATTAGCCCTGTTGTGTAAGCTTGTAATTCCATACTTAGTCTCTGAATAAAGCTTACCCTTCCCTCATGGGGATCTTATCAGTCCTTTTCTAGCATTATCTCAGTCTTGTCTAGAAATAAATGACTGAACATACCTTATTGCAGCCTAACCTGCAAACCGTTCCCCCCAACTGAAGTTTTCTTGTACTCCTCAGTCCTTTGTGGGAACAGCAGTGGATTTTAGTTACAACATGCTAAAATCATCTTCCTCCCTGCAGAAATCTTCATCTCTTTTCTGCTAGAGAGAAAATAGTACACACCGGTACCATTTAAAATAACAAACTTTTGCTTGTAGAACAAAAACTACAAATCTAACACCACATTCACTTTACCCTTCCTATTGCTTAGAGCCGGCAAAGAGAATGACTGGGGGGTGGAGCTAGAGGGGGAGCTATATGGACAGCTCTGCTGTGTGCTCTCTTTGACACTTCCTGTTAGGAAGGAGAATATCCCCACAAGTAAAGGATGAACCCGTAGACTGGATACACCTTACAAGAGAAATGTGCACAGACAAATTATAAAATGAATTGCATTTAAAGGGACAGTCTACACCAATTTTTTTTCTAATTTAAAAAGATAGATAATCCCTTTTATTACCCATTCCATGTTTTTGCATAACCAACACAGTTATATTAATATGCTTTTTACCTCTGTGATTAACTTGTATCTAAGCCTCTGCAGACAGCCTCCTTATCTAAGTGCTTTTGACAGACATGCAGTGTAGTCAATCAGTGAAGACTCGTAAATAACTTAATGGGAGTGAGCACAATGTTATCTATATGACACACATGAACTAACACTGTCTAACTGTGAAAAACTTTCAAAATGCTCTGAGCTAAGAGGCGGTTTTCAACGGTTGAGAAATCAGTTTGAGCCTAGCTAGGTTTAGCTTTTCAAAAATACCACCAAGGAAACAAAGCAAATTTGATGATAAAAGTAAATTGGAAAGTTGTTTAAAATTGCATGCCCTATCTGAATCATGAAAGTTTAGTTTTGACTTTACTGTCCCTTTAAGTCTGTTACAGCTTGTCTGGATAAGGATAGCCTCCATGTTGCATAAAATGCATTGTGCTGAAATATAACAAAACATATGTACAACCCTAATTCTGAAAAAGTTGGTACAGAATGGAAAATGCAAAAAAAAAAACAGAGCCATTTGAAAATTCAATTCACCCTGTACTATATTGAAAACACATTATTTGTTTTATTTTGTGAATAAAATGTATTTTTTAAAATATACACTCATTTCAAATCTGATAACTGCAACACACTGCAAAAAAGTTTTGACAGTCGACTGTTTACCACTGTGTAACATCACCTTTTCTTTTAATAACACTTATTAAGAGTTTGGGCACTGAAGACACCAGTTGGTTAAGTTTAGCAAGCAGAATGTCCCCCCATTCATCCATTATGCATGTCTTCAGCTGTGCAACTGTACGGGGTCTTTGTCGCCTTATATTTTGCGTGTCATAATGTGCCACACATTCTCAATTGGAGACAGTTCAGTACTGCAGGCAGGCCATGCTAGCACCCACACTCTCTGCTTACGCAACCATGCTCTTGTAATCCAGGCAGAATGTGGTTTGGCGTTGTCCTGCTGGAAAATGCAGGGACGTCCATAGAAAAGACGACGTCTGCATGACAGCATATGTTGCTCCAAAATGTATACATATCTTTCAGCATTAATGGTGCCCTCACAGATGTGCAAGTTACCCATGCTATGGGTACTGACACACACCCATACCATGACAGATGTTAGGAAAAGGACCATCCAAGCTGTGTCAGTTCCAAAGCTCTTTGGCCGGAGAACACAACGGCTGTTTTTTCCAAAAACTATTTGAAATGTTGACTCTTTGGACCACAAAACACGATTTCACTGTGCTACTGTCCATCTCAGATGTGACCGTGCCCAGAAAAATTGATGACGCTTCTGGACAGTGTTGATGTATGACTTCTGCTTTACATAATAAAGCCATAACTAGCATCTGTGGATGCAGCAGCGAGTGGTGTTGACTGACAAAGGTTTACCAAAGTATTCCCAAGTCCATGCCAGGATATCCATTACAGACTCATGACGGTTTTTGAGACAGTGACGTCTGAGGGAACGAAGATCATGCATTCAGAAGTGGTTTTCAGCCTTGCCCTTTACGCACCAAGATTTGACCAGCTTCCTTGAATCTTTTAAAGGGATAGGAAAGTCAAAATTAAACTTGCATGATTCAGATAGAGCATGTCATTTTAAGACACTTTAAATCAACTTCTATTTTCAAATATGCTTTGTTCTCTTGGTATCCCTTGTTGAAAAAGAATATGCACGTATCCTACACTAGTGGGAGCTGCTGCTAATTGGTGCCTGCACACATTTTTCTTTTGTGATTGGCTGACTAGATGTGTTCATCTTGCTGCCAGTAGTGCAATGCTGTTCCTTTAGCAAAGGATAACAAGAGAACAAGGCAAATTTGATAATGGAAGTAAGTTGGAAAGTTGTTTAAAATTTTATGTTCTATCCAAATCATGAAAGAACATTTTGGGGTTTCCTGTCCCTTTAATTGTATTGCGCACTGTAGAAGGTGAAATGCCCAAAATCCTATGAACATTGTTCTCAAAGTTTTGGATTATTTGCAGACACATCTGTTGACAGATTAGCGAGACTCCACCCATCCTTGCTCTGGAAGGACTAGGCTTTTTTTGGAGGCTCCTTATATACTATGATTACACCATTGCCTCACCTGTTTCACATCACCTTCTTATTTCAACTTGTCACATCGCTATTAGTCCTAAATTGCCCATGTCACAACTTTTTTGGAACGTGTTGCAGTCATCAGATTTGAAATAAGTACAAGGTGGCCCTCGTTTTACAACGGTTCAATTTACACCGTTTCAGAATAACAACCTTTTTTTCAGTCATGTGACTGCTATTGAAAAGCATTGAGAAGCAGTGCATTTATTAAAATAGCCAGTAGGTGGAGCTGTCCGCTTGTGTTGCAGCAAAGCCAAGCAAGCTGAAATTAATCAGTTGAACCAGATGTGAGCTATCGAGCAGATTTCAAAGGAACAAGATCTTCCTGTCTATAAATCAGTCCAGATTGAAATGCATAGAAAAAACTGTTTGCAGAAAAATGCAAGTGAAGTCTGTGTTGTGTGATTATTTTATTAGGTTTATAATGCTGTTTAGCAATTTTTTTTGTTCATTTAACTTAGTTTAATTATATATTCTGTGTTGTGTGATTATTTTATTAGGTTAATAATGCTGTTTAGCATTTAAAGTCTTCATTTCAAAGCTTTAAAAATAATGTATTAGGTGTTACTTATGACAATTTTGAGAGGGGTTTGGAACCTAACTCCCTCACTTCCCATTGACTTACATTATAAAGTGGGTTTCAATTTACAAAGGTTTCGATTTACAACCATTCCTTCTGGAACCTAACCCTGGCGTAAACTGAGGGCTACCTGTATATATTTTAAAAAATATATTCAATTCACAAAGTAAAACCTCAATTAATTGTGTTAAAAATTTGTTTGGAGGATGAAAATATATACAGGGTGAATTATATTTTCAACTGACTCTTTTTATTTATTTATTTGTTTGTTTGCATTTTCCATACTTTGGGGTTGTATATATATATATATTTATTTATTTTACTTTTGATTCTTAATTGCCCATTTCTATATAAAAACACTGAATTATTCTCTGTTTCTGCTTATGTAGGGAAGGTTACCTAATACAATTATAGCACAACACAAGGTTTAATTATAGAAAACTTATACTGTATTGTTTACAACATTGTTTATTAAAACTGTAATAAAAATATGCATATTTGTCACGCCTTTTTTGTTCTAGATTTCTCATTATAAAATATCGGTTGAGATTGAATCTGCTGGGTCTGCTAAAAAACAATATATAGTTTGTGTTGGTTACTTATGACAAATGTTTTCCAGTAGTGCTTAAATGTGAGCAGCACCTAAAATCTCAAAAACAGCTCAGCGCAGGGTGTGAAATGGTTCAGCAAAGTGTGGACATTAAACACTTTGAGGTTGTAATATAAAATGGCTAATTTTGTGTATTAAAGGGACACTGTAGTCAGAAATGAAATAACATTAACATCGTAATATACATATAAATC
Organism: Bombina bombina; assembly: GCF_027579735.1. NCBI lineage: Eukaryota > Metazoa > Chordata > Amphibia > Anura > Bombinatoridae > Bombina > Bombina bombina. Next base: position 846,193,411 of record NC_069502.1, on the reverse strand, counting down.
TATCTTTTCCCAAAGTATATTCTGTACCAAATATTTAGCATTTAGAAAATATTTATATTGGAAATATTTATTATTTCCAAACCTCCTTCTAAGTCAGCCGTTACGGATTCCCAATCCGTGCTGACAACTGCAGTTGAAACATGGCGTCTTTCGTAAGTATTGCGCATGCGCGAGTTAGCGCAGCGTCACATCAAACGTCACCATCTGCAGATAGATAAGGCGAGTAGAATCTATAGAGCAGCAGTCGATTGAGCTGCGCAACTAACGTAAGTAATGTTCTTGCTAACGCTTTCAGAATCGCCCTAGAATAAACGAGCAAACGATAACTTAGATACATCAGAAGCAACAATAATTAGTTGTCATCATATAAAACGTAGACAGTGAAACACAATACTTTCTTTAGTACGCATAAAGGCTGGATAACCGATTGCATTGATTTTATATTCTAATGCGCAAGCGTGAGAAGTCTCTACATGTGGGTAAATTTGACTTCAGTGATTAGAAATGCGCATGCGCGATTTAGACTAATTTATGCGCATGCTTATTAGCAACGATTATGCCGATAATTATATGCATAAGCTCGCAATGTAATTGGTTACTGATGTTCTGTAGATAATGGCGAAAACAGTGGGCTGGAAATGCTTATGTCATTGCAGGATAATAATTATACAAAATAAAATGTATGGATTCTTCGTTTTTATGAAAATAAACTGCAGTAAGTTTTCATATATAATCATTAAATATAATATGGTATTATTTTGTATGTAAAAAGTAAACGAAAGTAATCCTTTAAAACTACTTTGCAATATACTTTATCATTTCAGCCCCTTTTCCTGTAACTTTGAAAATTGTGGGCTTTCGAAATCCCATGAGGTTTATAAAGTAATAGGACCTGCCATGTTTAATCTTATGCCTCCCTTATCTAATCTCTTCTGCTGAGGATATTTAGGGACAGATAGAGTGCAAACAATCTCTGTGGAATATAGAGACTTTAAACCCTGTTAAATTGTTACTTTAACACTTCACACAGCCTTTGGGGGATAGTTATCAACGTGTCAATTTTCCTGCCTTCGCCGGCCCAATACGCCCGCCTAATCTCGCCTACCATCGCCGCCGCGGACCTGAAAAAATTCGCCTAAGTTATCAATAAATCTGTCAAAAAGTTGCGCACCAAGTACGGGGCGATGAGCAGCGGACTGTGAGAGTTATCACTCATCCGATCTCGCTGCTCTTCGGCTTTTTTACAGCTTTATTGCTAGCCTGTCACTAAGCACCCACACTAAACTACACTGTTCTACCCCCTATACCGGAGCCTCCCGCAACTCAATAAAGTTATTACCCCCTAAACCGCCGCTCCCGGAGCCCACCGCAAGCTACTCTATACATATTAACCCCTAAACCGCCGCTCCCGGACACCGCCGCAACTCTTATAAATGTATTAACCCCTAAACCGCCGCTCCCGGACACCGCCGCCACCTACATTATACCTAGTAACCCCTATCCTGCCCCCCCTATACCGCCGCCCTCTATAATAAAGTTAGTAACCCCTATCCTGCTGATCCCGCACCCCACCGCAACTAAATAGTTTAACCCCTAAACCGCCGCTCCTGGACCCTGCCGCAACCTATATTAAATTTATTAACCCCTAATCTGCCCCCCCACACCGTCGCCACCTATAATACATTTATTAACCCCTATCCTGCCCCCCACTACACCGCCGCCACTGTAATAAATTTATTAACCCCTAAACCTAAGTCTAACACTAACCCTAACACCCCCCTAACTTAAATATTAATTAAATAAATCTAAATAATATTTCTATTATTAACTAAATTAATCCTATTTAAAACTAAATACTTACCTTTAAAATAAACCCTAATATAGCTACAATATAAATAATAATTATATTGTAGCTATCTTAGGATTTATTTTTATTTTATAGGTAACTTTCAATTTATTTTAACTAGGTACAATAGCTATTAAATAGTTATTAACTATTTAATAGCTACCTAGCTAAAATAAAGAGAAATTTACCTGTAAAATAAAAACTAACCTGTTACAATTACACCTAACACTATACTATACTTAAATAAATTATTCCTATTTAAAACTAAATACTTACCTGTAAAATAAACCCTAAGATAGCTACAATGTAATTAATAATTACATTGTAGCTATTTTAGGATTTATATTTATTTTACAGATAACTTTGTATTTATTTTAGCTAGTTAGAATAGTTATTAAATAGTTATTAACTATTTAATAACTACCTAGCTAAAAGAAATACAAAATTACCTGTAAAATAAATCCTAACCTAAGTTACAATTAAACCTAACACTACACTATCATTAAATAAATTAAATACAAATAACTACAATTAAATACAATTACATAAACTAACTAAAGTACAAAAAATAAAAAAAGCTAAGTTACAAAAAATAAAAAAATAGGTTACAAACATTTAAAAAATATTACAACAATTTTAAGCTAATTACACCTAATCTAAGCCAATCAGCCAATCAGATTTTTCCTACCTTAATTCCGATTGGCTGATAGAATCCTATCAGCCAATCGGAATTGAAGGGACGCCATCTTGGATGACGTCCCTTAAAGGAGCTTTCATTCGTCGGTAGTCCGTTGGGAAAGAAGGATGTTCCGCGTCGGCGGGATGAAGATGGATCCTGAAGAAAGAAGATTGAAGACCCCGCTTGGAAGATGACATCTCCCGGATAGAAGACTTCTTCAGCGCCGCTTGGAAGATGACATCGCCCGGATGGAAGACTTCTTCAGCGCCGCCTGGAGGATCACTTCATCGGATGGAAGATTTCTTCAGCGCCCCTTGGAGGATCACTTCTGCCGCTCCGGATCTCCTCTTCAGTTCCATCGGTGGCTCGGCTGAGTGAAGACGACTCAAGGTAGGATGATCTTCAGGGGATTAGTGTTAGGTTATTTTAAGGGGGTTTGGGTTAGATTAGGGGTATGTGGGTGGTGGGTTTTAATGTTGGGGGGTTTGTATTTTTCTTTTACAGGCAAAAGAGCAGTTTTCTTTGGGGCATGCCCCACAAAAGGCCCTTTTAAGGGCTGGTAAGGTAAAAGAGCTTTGAACTTTTTTAATGTAGAATAGGGTAGGGCATTTTTTTATTTTGGGGGGCTTTGTTATTTTATTAGGGGGCTTAGATTAGGTGTAATTAGCTTAAAATTGTTGTAATATTTTTTAAATGTTTGTAACCTATTTTTTTATTTTTTGTACTTTAGTTAGTTTATGTAATTGTATTTAATTGTAGTTATTTGTATTTAATTTATTTAATTAATTTAATGATAGTGTAGTGTTAGGTTTAATTGTAACTTTGGTTAGGATTTATTTTACATTTTCTTTTAGCTAGGTAGTTATTAAATAGTTAATAACTATTTAATAACTATTCTAACTAGCTAAAATAAATACAAAGTTACCTGTAAAATAAATATAAATCCTAAAATAGCTACAATGTAATTATTAATTACATTGTAGCTATCTTAGGGTTTATTTTACAGGTAAGCATTTAGTTTTAAATAGGAATAATTTATTTAAGTATAGTGTAGTGTTAGGTATAATTGTAATTTCTCTTTATTTTAGCTAGGTAGCTATTAAATAGTTAATAACTATTTAATAGCTATTGTACCTAGTTTAAATAAATTGAAAGTTACCTGTAAAATAAAAATAAATCCTAAGGCCTAGATTTGGAGTTTTGCGGCCAAAGGGGTGCGTTAGCTACGCGTGCTTTTTTCTGGCCGCACCTTTTAAATACCGCTGGTATTTAGAGTTCACAGAATGGCTGCGTTTTCAGTGCGTTAGGCTCCAAAAAGGGAGCGTAGAGCATAATTTACCACCACTGCAACTCTCAATACCAGCGGTGCTTACGGACGCGGCCAGCTTCAAAAACGTGCTCGTGCACGATTCCCCCATAGAAAACAATGGGGCATTTTGAGCCGAAAAAAAACCTAACACCTGCAAAAAAGCAGCGTTCAGCTCCTAACGCAGCCCCATTGTTTCCTATGGGGAAACACTTCCTATGTCTGCACCTAACACCCTAACATGTACCCCGAGTCTAAACACCCCTAACCTTACACTTATTAACCCCTAATCTGCCGCCCCCGCTATCGCTGACACCTGCATATTTTTTTTAACCCCTAATCTGCCGCTTCGTACACCGCCGCAACCTACATTATCCCTATGAACCCCTAATTTGCTGCCCCTAACACCGCCGACCCCTATATTATATTTATTAACCCCTAATCTGCCGCCCCCAACGTCGCCTCCACCTACCTACAATTATTAACCCCTAATCTGCCGACCGGACTTCACCGCTACTATAATAAATGTATTAACCCCTAATCCGCCTCACTCCCGCCTCAATAACCCTATAAGAAATATTATTAACCCCTAATCTGTCCTCCCTAACATCGCCGACACCTAACTTCACTTATTAACCCCTAATCTGCCGACCGGAACTCACCGCTACTATAATAAATGTATTAACCCCTAAAGCTAAGTCTAACCCTAACACTAACACCCCCCTAAGTTAAATATAATTTAAATCTAACGAAATAAATTAACTCTTATTAAATAAATTATTCCTATTTAAAGCTAAATACTTACCTGTAAAATAAACCCTAATATAGCTACAATATAACGAATAATTATAATGTAGCTATTTTAGGATTTATATTTATTTTACAGGCAACTTTGTATTTATTTTAACCAGGTACAATAGCTATTAAATAGTTATTTACTATTTAATAGCTACCTAGTTAAAATAATTACAAAATTACCTGTAAAATAAATCCTAACCTAAGTTACAATTAAACCTAACACTACACTATCAATAAATTAATTAAATACAATACCTACAAATAAATACAATTAAATAAACTAACTAAAGTACAAAAAATAACTAAGTTACAAAAAATAAAAAAATATTTACAAACATTAGAAAAATATTACAACAATTTTAAACTAATTACACCTACTCTAAGCCCCCTAATAAAATAACAAAGCCCCCCAAAATAAAAAAAATGCCCTACCCTATTCTAATTTAAAAAAGTTCAAAGCTCTTTTACCTTACCAGTCCTGAAAAGGGCCATTTGCGGGGCATGCCCCAAATAATTCAGCTCTTTTGCCTGTAAAAAAAACACATACAATACCCCCCCCAACATTACAACCCACCACCCACATACCCCTAATCTAACCCAAACCCCCCTTAAATAAACCTAACACTAAGCCCCTGAAGATCTCCCTACCTTGTATTCACCACACCGGGTTCACCGATCAGTCCAGAAGAGCCTCCGATGTCTTAATCCAAGCCCAAGCGGGGGCTGAAGAGTGATGTCCATCCTCCGGCTGAAGTCTTGATCCAAGCGGCAAATGAAGAAGTCCATCTTCGGGAAGAAATCTTCATCCTATCCGGGCAGAAGAGGACATCCGGACCGGCAAACATCTTCATCCAAGCCGCATCTTCTATGTTGTTCCATCTGATGACGAGCGGCTGATCTTGAAGACCTCCGGTGCGGATCCATCCTCTTCGTTCGACGTCCAACTGAAGAATGAAGGTTCCTTTAAGGGACGTCATCCAAGATGGCGTCCCTCGAATTCCGATTGGCTGATAGGATTCTATCAGCCAATCGGAATTAAGGTAGGAAAATTCTGATTGGCTGATGGAATCAGCCAATCAGATTCAAGTTCAATCAGATTGAGCTCGCATTCTATTCGCTGATCGGAACATTTTCCTACCTTAATTCCGATTGGCTGATAGAATCCTATCAGCCAATCGGAATTCGAGGGACGCCATCTTGGATGACGTCCCTTAAAGGAACCTTCATTCTTCAGTTGGACGTCGAACGAAGAGGATGGATCCGCGCTGGAGGTCTTCAAGATGGAGCCGGTCGTCATCGGATGGAAGAACATAGAAGATGCGGCTTGGATGAAGATGTTTGCCGGTCCGGATCTACTCTTCTGCCCGGATAGGATGAAGACTTCTGCCCGAAAATGGAGTTCTTCAGCCGCCGCTTGGATCAAGACTTCAGCCGGAGCATGGACGTCACTCTTCAGCCCCCGCTTGGGCTTGGATGAAGGGGGCTTAGAGTAGGTGTAATTAGTTTAAAATTGTTGTAATATTTTTCTAATGTTTGTAAATATTTTTTTATTTTTTGTAACTTAGTTCTTTTTTATTTTTTGTACTTTAGTTAGTTTATTTAATTGTATTTATTTGTAGGTATTGTATTTAATTAATTTATTGATAGTGTAGTGTTAGGTTTAATTGTAACTTAGGTTAGGATTTATTTTACAGGTAGTTTTGAAATTATTTTAACTAGGTAGCTATTAAATAGTTCTTAACTATTTAATAGCTATTGTACCTGGTTAAAATAGATACAAAGTTGCCTGTAAAATAAATATTAATCCTAAAATAGCTACAATATAATTATTCATTATATTGTAGCTATATTAGGGTTTATTTTACAGGTAAGTATTTAGCTTTAAATAGGAATAATGTATTTAATAAGAGTTAATTTATTTCGTTAGATTTAAATTATATTTAACTTAGGGGGGTGTTAGTGTTAGGGTTAGACTTTGCTTTAGGGGTTAATACATTTATTAGAGTATCGGTGAGGTCCGGTCGGCAGATTAGGGGTTAATTATTGTAGGTAGCTGGCGGCGACATTGTGGGGGACAGATTAGGGGTTAATAAATATAATATAGGGGTCGGCGGTGTTAGGGGCAGCAGATTAGGGGTTCATAGGGATAACGTAGGTGGCGGCGGTGTGCGGTCGGCAGATTAGGGGTTAAAAAATTTTAATAGAGTGGCGGCGATGTGGGGGGACCTCGGTTTAGGGGTACATAGGTAGTTTATGGGTGTTAGTGTACTGTAGAGCACAGTAGTTAAGAGCTTTATGAACCGGCGTCAGCACAGAAAGCTCTTAACTCCTGGCTTTTTTCTGCGGCTGGAGTTTTGTCGTTAGATTTCTAACGCTCACTTCAGCCACGACTCTAAATACCGGCGTTAGAAAGATCCCATTGAAAAGATAGGATACGCAATTGGCGTAGGGGGATCTGCGGTATGGAAAAGTCGCGGCTGGAAAGTGAGCGTTAGACCCTTTCCTGACTGACTCCAAATACCAGCGGGCGGTAAAAACCAGCGTTAGGAGCCTCTAACGCTGGTTTTGACGGCTACAGCCAAACTCTAAATCTAGGCATAAGATAGCTACAATATAATTATTATTTATATTGTAGCTATATTAGGGTTTATTTTAAAGGTAAGTATTTAGTTTTAAATAGGATTAATTTAGTTAATAATAGAAATATTATTTAGATTTATTTAATATTTAAGTTAGGGGGGTGTTAGGGTTAGTGTTAGACTTAGGTTTAGGGGTTAATAAATTTATTACAGTGGCGGCGGTGTAGTGGGGGGCAGGATAGGGGTTAATAAATGTATTATAGGTGGCGACGATGTAGGGGGGGCAGATTAGGGGTTAATAAATTTAATATAGGTTGCAGCAGGGTCCGGGAGCGTCGGTTTAGGGGTTAAACTATTTATTTAGTTGCGGCGAGGTCCGGGAGCGGCGGTTTAGGGGTTAAACTATTTATTTAGTTGCGGCGAGGTGCAGGATCAGCACGATAGGGGTTAATAACTTTATTATAGAGGGCGGCGGTATAGGGGGGGCAGGATAGGGGTTACTAGGTATAATGTAGGTTGCGGCAGTGTCCAGGAGCGGCGGTTTAGGGGTTAATACATTTATTAGAGTTGCGGCGGGGTCAGGGAGCGGCGGTTTAGGGGTTAATATGTATAGAGTAGCTTGCGGTGGGCTCCGGGAGCGGCGGTTTAGGGGGTAATAACTTTATTTAGTTGCGGCGTTGTAGGGGGGGCAGATTAGGGGTGTTTAGACTCGGGGTACATGTTAGGGTGTTAGGTGCAGACAGCTCCCATAGGAATCAATGGGATGTCTGGCAGCAGCGAACTTGTACTTGATTCCTATGGGATCCGCCGCCTCCAGGGCGGCGGATTGAAAACCAGGTACGCTGGGCCGAAAAAGTGCCGAGCATACCTGCTAGTTTTTTGATAACTAGCAAACGTAGTCAGATTGTGCCACACTTGTGTGCGGAACATCTGGAGTGACGTAAGAATTGATCTGTGTCGGACTGAGTCCGGCGGATCGAAGCTTACGTCACAAAATTCTACTTTTGCCGGTCTCTAGCCCTTGATAACTAAGGCGAATCAGCCTCGCCACAAATACACTGCGGAATTCCAGCGTATTTGAGGTTGACGGCTTGATAACTACCCCCCTTTGTATGTACCACACTTTGAGCTCGCTTCCATTGAACCATAATTAGGTTTGCTTGCACTCGCAAACCGTTAAATATGCTGTCGCGTTATACCTCAATATTGGCAGCCAGACTTCGGCTGCCGAAAAAATCTTTGCATCCCATAGAAAGTAATAGAAGCCGTTAATCGATAAATTATACCAGGTTTCCAATGAAAGTGCAAACCGTTAATACACTGTTGGAGCCTGTTAATACATTAAGAAATATTACAACCTGCTCAACTAGGTGTAAAAGAGGAAAATTGTGCTTTTTGAGACCTATTTTCTATTGAAATTATAAAACTTGCAAATAATGCAAGTGTTTTAATGTAGAAATAAATTGTTATAAGTAATATTTATTGTTTTCTCATGTATAGGAAGAGTTGAACTTAAATTCTAATAGAAATATCAGTACATATTTAAATATAATAATTTATGCAAGAACATATCTACAGAATTCAAACTAGACCTATGCCTAGGGCAGCAATACATATTACTTATATTTATAAAGGGGTAAATATAATTATATTAAAAAATAGTATTTTATTATTGTTAAAAAAATATGTATTATAAATAAGTGTATCTTTATTTTTCTTGAGAGGTGATCACAGGTAAGGAGCACGGACGTTAAACGTAAATTCTATAGCGTGAGGTCGGGTTACCTTAGCAACTAATTGATTTTCAAGAAATCCGACTTCAGATGGAAGCGTTAACACAACGTTAACTTACAGCTACATGAAAAGAGAATGTGCAAAATATTTCAATGGAAACCTGGTACTAAAATGGAGCCATAAATTACTTTTAGCTGTCGGCCGCTTCGGTAGCTTACGGCTCCATTTTTTTTTTTATTTTTTTTTTAAGATTTTAAAATAGTTTTTATTGAGGTTGAAATAGCATAATGACAACAGTCTCATCAACAGAATACATTTTACAACATATATTGTACTGGCATGACATAACAGATTAGGCACCTCATTTTTTTTAAGTCTTATAGGTGTGCGAATTCCTCAAACAGGCAGGTCCAATCTTGGGACCAAAAGTTAAACAAAGCAATTGAGGACATGTCAACTTAGATAACAGTAAAAATTGCAATTTCAGGGGGGCGGAGCCTACAGCTGTTGCGGAAAGACGTGTATATGAATAGCTCCTGACTCCAACTTGGATTTAACTATAGTATTTCCTTTCAAAAATATAATTTTCGTGTCTAGCACCTTATTTAAGGTGCCCTGAAGTTTGCCCGGTTTAGTTGGTGAGACATTACTATATAAACGGACCTTCCTATGCTCTTCAGCTAGACTGCATAGAAGCTGACTGCGTGGCAAGCAGGCCTGCACTGGGACTCAGTTAATCTGTACTGTCAAGGCTGCCGCACTTATGACCCCCCCCGGGATCCTATTGATTCTGGGTTAATAGCAGCATATTATTGTTGCCCTCACCCTATCCTTTCCTTAACCTTACCTCTAAACATCACCTCAGCATTTTAAACTAGGAGTCTGAGAACGGATCTAGTGTCAGCAATGGCGGCGATGGAGATAGTTTTACAGGAACTCAGCACACTCCTTGATTCTCACCAGGCAGCCTTCACAGAAATGCTGCATGAAGCCTATAGCTCAGTCCGGAAAGTAATACATAACGGGTGCAACGCATTGGATAAGAAACTTCATATGAGTGATGACTACTTGGAGCCCCGCCATTCGCCATCTTTGGCCCCTCACCATTGTGCTGTGAAAGTAGATCAGCAGGTCTCCCAGATCGCGGACGTACTTTGGACTCCCCATAATCAGCCAGAACAGTCCAGTGATAGACCGGAACGAGCGGCCTGGATTGTGGAGGGTAAGCACAGTCTCAAAGTTTTGCACCCAACCGAAGCCACAGTATACAGTCAGGTCTTAAAACATGTAGCACATACCGACATGATCGGAGCTGAATCGATACTGCCTTCTGAGTTCCTGATGCCTCAGGGAGGCTGGGGCCCTACTAGCAATGGACAATCTCTGACGATCAGCCCACAGACTAAATGTTCCATCAACTCTACAGAGGGTGAGATGCTTACCGACAATGACAGTTTTGACCCGAAGGGAATGAGACGTTCACAGCATGCTGTCTCCCCTCTCAGCCGTGGAAACCGGGCTGGCTCATGCGGCAACGTGAAAGACTATAAGACTGGCGTGGGCTAAACCGGGTGATGGTATTGCTGCTTAAATGCGGGGTATATGATTACTCATTCCTTTATAACTGGGTTTGAATAACTATGTCTCAATGCCTTGTCTAAGCCCCAACGGTTGTATTCTCTTATTTTGCTAAGTTTAACTGTATTGGCTTATGTTGCATGTGTTTTTCTGCTAATACTATGATGTTTGTGTACCTTAAGTCTAACAGTTACTGTATATACTTCCACAGAGGTAAATTATTTATTTAATAGCAGCTGTTTTCTTAACATTGCCTTGCCATAATCCTTGTTTTAGTTTATTAGCGTGCCTGCCAATAATTAAGTTCAAAATGTTGGTAGCTATTATGCAAACTATTTCCAACGGATTATTAGTGCAGCATTGCTCTAGGCAAGGGAGCCATCATACACTTGATCCACTAGCATTACATTATTGTTAGCCATTTTATAGGGATTGTCCAGTGAATCTTATATGTTGGTATTTTTATTATTCTCGTCAATTGATTGTGTATCCCAGATTACCACTACCATTACATAATCGTTAGTTATCCCACAGATAATAGGTTCTTGCTTTACAATTTACCTAGAGGCGTGCCACTTATAGACTTCTAATTCCCTACCTAGTTCCTACAGCTATGAAAGGCCAATTTAGTAGGTAGGCACAACTTGTTATTTGAATATTATACCAAATTTAGTCATAATCCATACCCCCCCCCCCCAGTTGGTTCTAAATAAAGTAAAGCCTTGCACTCTGGCCATGGAGGAGTGTCAGATTTATATAAAAGCAAAAAGGTATCATATATTATGTGTATGTTATTAAATTTAAAAAAAATTCTTTGAGATCTATTATTTGGGATCCAAGAGTGGTCCCCTTTTGGCTCATAGTTGCTCTCTGAATTTATAATACAGTTAGTAAAGAAAGGTCCAAAAGTGGCCATATATAACTTGTAGAGAGCATAAAGTATATCTGGCAAGCATTCTGTTTAATGTCACTCCTGTCTCTTGTTGTATAAATATGTTATGCTTATGTTGTTCATTCTACACTGACTATGTATCCAGAATCAATTTGTTTATATGGATTCTGTCGACAGGTATGTTGTTTTTGCCTTGAATTATACCTCAATAAAAAAAAAAAAAAAAAAAATTGCAATTTCAGCTTATGTGGGATAAATACAAATTATGAAGTGCATATACAATATCGATATAGTGAAGCATAATAAAAGCATCAAGATAACTCTGAATGAATCGTCAATTGGGAAAGTATGGAGCATAGCATCTCTCAGTATTTAGTATAATCCAATAACCATTAGCGCTGAGCCTTTATTAAAACATAAGCAATTTTAAGACTATTATCTAGAATAAACTTCAGGAAAACAGGATATCACTGCAAGTCAATATTCCTGTGTTGAACCCCCGTGAGCCTTTCTACATTGGCGCAGGTAAAACTAAGTAATGGCTCTACGGGTTGGGCAGAGACTACTAAACTCTGCCAAAAGGGTGTGCAGAGAAAAAGGGAAACATCCCTGACCGCACAAAAGTAATGGAGGGGGGGGGGCGGAGGGGAGGCTAGAATAACAGATCTTACTAGTGGTATCTTACAGTTCTAACATAGAGTTAGAGAATATTGGTAGAGCAACTTTAACATCATCACGTATAGCTAGGAGTCTAAAGTATTACACAAGAAGGATTCTAGGGGCCTTGGATTTAGCATATGTATAGTCACACAAAGCGCAAGGTGACTGGATTGCTAGCTAGATGTAGCTTAGACTAGGTAAGGGTCAAATCTCCCTAAGTGTTAGATACGTATCTCTAGTTAAAACCACAACCCACTATTCGTATCTGCCACTTAACATACGATAAAGTATACAATAATTGCTAGTGGTATACACAGTCAGTAAAAGTATTGAAAGTCCTAGCCTTCATAACTGTTAACAGTAACACTAAACCCTCAGTTCAGCTACACAAAGTATCTAGCAAAGAGAACCAAATAGACCCTATTATACTCACTCGCTATGTGATGGGAGCTATCTGTGGGATCTACAATTGCCCCATTTCTATTGTTTTTATATATTAGTTCTTCACAGCAGTGAGCACACGTGAAAAATATAGTGCACATATCTGTAGGATAGATTAATAAAACTCAGCTAATACAGAAGCATGCAAATAAAAACAGACAGGAAATATTGCTGTAGTATACTTGGTGACATAGAAGAGAACTCTTTCCAAAAGTCGCAGGGGTGATATCTTAAAGGTACTAGATTACAACAAATTACATTGCATCAAAACAACAGACGTGTGGTATAATAAACATTGCAGAGGTCCCAAGCACTTAGAGAAACTCACTACAGTTATGTGTGAGATAGGGAACTGTCAGTATATTTATGAAAATCTTAGTAGTGCTATCCAAATAATATATAAGTTTATGGCAGGGTTATAAACACAATCTTAAAATAATTTTCCTTAAAAATTGAAACCCTAATCAACCATGCATCTACTAGACCATACAATTAATATAAATATCTGAATTCTTTTATTTAGTTAATATCCATAAACATATTGAAGTATATTCGCAATAAAAGGAAATGAAACAAAATTTATATGCGTTAAAACCAACTCTTAAGATATGCTATCCTTCTTACAAAACCCAGAAAGATATACCTTCACAATTCAGCCTTTTATTTATTTAACACAATGGGACTAAAAACCTTTAACATCCAAGCAATACAATTCTAAACAGTGTTTATAAAACAATAGGATAATATATATATTCTGCTATTTAACTGCAATTTATCCTAATACAAAATTAACTGACAATATCAGAACTTGCATAGATGAGTTACTTGGTCAATCAGACGCAGATTTAAACAATATATATATAGGCTGTGAAATGCTAACTTGAAGAAAAAAAACAAAAAACACACTGCTTCTTTAAATCTATTAAATACAAATTAACTATGCATATAACTTATCTTACAAAACCTTGAATACGTTACCAAAGTAAAAAGCAGTCGATATCCAATATTCCTTGGTAGGAATTATTTTACCTCAGATCACCAATAAGTGTATATCGCAATCAATGAGAAAGGTAGATTAGCTTCGCTCAAGTAAAATGGTATCTCAAGCCCAGCAGGAACCAGTTACAAGTTTTAGCTTCAGCAGAAAATCTGTCTCTTTTCTCTCTATTGCATTCACTTTTTATTTGGTTTTCCATCATTGGTAAATTGTGGGTGGCCCTGCGGGAGCTGACCTTCCCATTGGTTATCTGGGAAGTCTAAATCGGATTGGCCCTTGGAAATTTCATTTTTAACAGCCAGAAAGAACCTTCTGGCTGTAGTTCTCGCAACATAACACCGGGTGGCAGCATTACAATTAGACAGTACAAATAAATGCAGCATGACAAAGAAATACAGTTATATATTAAAACATCTTTCTTTAAAATGTATAATAACTGCCATAATTTCTTGCACCAGTCTCTCCCAATATCAATTATAGGTGAAGCGGCATCAGATTAATTTCCTGATCGTTTTGATATGAAACATCAAATACATCTAGCATTATATTTTAAAAGATGTATTTGAAACGTTATAAACATTTATTGCATGATATTTCATTTCATGCCGGCATTCCATCTGAAATAAAGTAATAAGTGTCATTAATTATTTCTTTCCAGGTCCACAAATATTTATTTAAAAACACAGAGGCTAAGTAAGATCTTTTATGTTTTCAAAACATATATATCATTTCTATGTATATCTGAATTTATTTCCTATATAAATATCCCCTGCAGCAATTATCTATTTAATACAATGTGCTTAATTTCAATATATATATCATGAATCATTCTAAACATACATGGAAAACTGGCATTGTTCCCCTTGCAAAATGTATTTAATTTTATTTGTGTCACCTTCCCCCAAGATGGGGGTTTGCAGTACGTCTTCAAATAGCGATTCAGTGAGATAGAACTGTTGTATCACACGTGTCAAATTCCAAAGGGGTCCTTGAACACATTCTTTTCTCACCTCACCAAATGTTCTGAAGTTATAAAAATCTGCATATATAGTCAAATGAATAGGGTCACTGAGCTATTTCCTTTAGAAAAGAAATGTTTGTGTGTTTTACACTACAGGGGTCGTGCTTCAAAAGGCTCTGCTGATCGTCAATCCTGATATACGTGTATTAGAAGCTGTGTTCAACAAACTCATGTTCAATTAATCCTGAGGTCTCATCTAACATATACAGTGTATAAAATATACATATATATATATATATGTACACATATGTAATATTCATCATAATATTCATATACTCTGACATAAATCCCCCTTCCAACTTCAAATAGATGTAGGACACATGTATTTGAATTGGCTTAAAGTCAGTGGTATTTGATGAGGATCAGCCGTATACCTCATAGACAGTCTCTTATGTAGGAAGTCTGTCGATTTTGAGTCTTCATGTTTATCAGCTAGGCATCTTTGAACTACAGTATGTCTTTAGTTCATTTGGGGATATGACACTTCATTTTTCCTCTATGACTTGTAGTTGGGATCTTGGATGACACGCTCGCAATTGATTGATATGGACCCATTTATCTATGAAACTTTCATTTCTTTCATGTAATTAGCAAGAGTCCATGAGCTAGTGACGTATGGGATATACATTCCTACCAGGAGGGGCAAAGTTTCCCAAACCTCAAAATGCCTATAAATACACCCCTCACCACACCCACAATTCAGTTTTACAAACTTTGCCTCCGATAGAGGTGGTGAAGTAAGTTTGTGCTAGATTCTACGTTGATATGCGCTCCACAGCAGGTTGGAGCCCGGTTTTCCTCTCAGCGTGCAGTGAATGTCAGAGGGATGTGAGGAGAGTATTGCCTATTTGAATGCAGTGATCTCCTTCTACGGGGTCTATTTCATAGGTTCTCTGTTATCGGTCGTAGAGATTCATCTCTTACCTCCCTTTTCAGATCGACGATATACTCTTATATATACCATTACCTCTGCTGATTCTCGTTTCAGTACTGGTTTGGCTTTCTACAAACATGTAGATGAGTGTCCTGGGGTAAGTAAATCTTATTTTCTGTGACACTCTAAGCTATGGTTGGGCACTTTGTTTATAAAGTTCTAAATATATGTATTCAAACATTTATTTGCCTTGACTCAGAATGTTCAACTTTCCTTTTTTTCAGACAGTCAGTTTCATATTTGGGATAATGCATTTGATTTAATCATTTTTTCTTACCTTCAAAAATTTGACTCTTCCCTGTGGGCTGTTAGGCTCGCGGGGGCTGAAAATGCTTCATTTTATTGCGTCATTTTTGGCGCGGACTTTTTTGGCGCAAAAAATTCATTTCCGTTTCCGGCGTCATACGTGTCGCCGGAAGTTGCGTCATTTTTTTGACGTTATTTTGCGCCAAAAATGTCGGCGTTCCGGATGTGGCGTCATTTTGGCGCCAAAAAGCATTTAGGCGCCAAATAATGTGGGCGTCTTATTGGCGCGAAAAATATGGGCGTCGCTTTTGTCTCCACATTATTTAAGTCTCATTTTTCATTGCTTCTGGTTGCTAGAAGCTTGTTCTTTGGCATTTTTTCCCATTCCTGAAACTGTCATTTAAGGAATTTGATCAATTTTGCTTTATATATATGTTGTTTTTTCTCTTACATATTGCAAGATGTCTCACGTTGCATCTGAGTCAGAAGATACTACAGGAAAATCGCTGTCTAGTGCTGGATCTACCAAAGCTAAGTGTATCTGCTGTAAACTTTTGGTAGCTATTCCTCCAGCTGTTGTTTGTATTGATTGTCATGACAAACTTGTTAAAGCAGATAATATTTCCTTTAGTAAAGTACCATTGCCTGTTGCAGTTCCTTCAACATCTAAGGTGCAGAATGTTCCTGATAATATAAGAGATTTTGTTTCTGAATCCATAAAGAAGGCTATGTCTGTTATTTCTCCTTCTAGTAAACGTAAAAAATCTTTTAAAACTTCTCTCCCTACAGATGAATTTTTAAATGAACATCATCATTCTGATTCTGATGACTCTTCTGGTTCAGAGGATTCTGTCTCAGAGGTTGATGCTGATAAATCTTCATATTTATTTAAAATGGAATTTATTCGTTTTTTACTTAAAGAAGTACTAATTGCTTTAGAAATAGAGGATTCTGGTCCTCTTGATACTAATTCTAAACGTTTGGATAAGGTATTTAAAGCTCCTGTGGTTATTCCAGAAGTTTTTCCTGTTCCTAATGCTATTTCTGCAGTAATTTCCAAAGAATGGGATAAATTGGGTAATTCATTTACTCCTTCTAAACGTTTTAAGCAATTATATCCTGTGCCGTCTGACAGATTAGAATTTTGGGACAAAATCCCTAAAGTTGATGGGGCTATTTCTACCCTTGCTAAACGTACTACTATTCCTACGTCAGATGGTACTTCGTTTAAGGATCCTTTAGATAGGAAAATTGAATCCTTTCTAAGAAAAGCTTATCTGTGTTCAGGTAATCTTCTTAGACCTGCTATATCTTTGGCTGATGTTGCTGCAGCTTCAACTTTCTGGTTGGAAACTTTAGCGCAACAAGTAACACATCATGATTCTCATGATATTATTATTCTTCTACAGCATGCTAATAATTTTATCTGTGATGCCATTTTTGATATTATCAGAGTTGATGTCAGGTTTATGTCTCTAGCTATTTTAGCTAGAAGAGCTTTATGGCTTAAAACTTGGAATGCTGATATGGCTTCTAAATCAACTTTACTTTCCATTTCTTTCCAGGGTAACAAATTATTTGGTTCTCAGTTGGATTCCATTATTTCAACTGTTACTGGTGGGAAAGGAACTTTTTTACCACAGGATAAAAAATCTAAAGATAAAAGCAGGGCTAATAATCGTTTTCGTTCCTTTCGTTTCAACAAAGAACAAAAGCCTGATCCTTCATCCTCAGGAGCAGTTTCAGTTTGGAAACCATCTCCAGTCTGGAATAAATCCAAGCCAGCTAGAAAGGCAAAGCCTGCTTCTAAGTCCACATGAAGGTGCGGCCCTCATTCCAGCTCAGCTGGTAGGGGGCAGGTTACGTTTTTTCAAGGAAATTTGGATCAATTCTGTTCACAATCTTTGGATTCAGAGCATTGTTTCAGAAGGGTACAGAATTGGTTTCAAGATGAGACCTCCTGCAAAGAGATTTTTTCTTTCCCGTGTCCCAGTAAATCCAGTAAAAGCTCAAGCATTTCTGAAATGTGTTTCAGATCTAGAGTTGACTGGAGTAATTATGCCAGTTCCAGTTCCGGAACAGGGGATGGGGTTTTATTCAAATCTCTTCATTGTACCAAAGAAGGAGAATTCCTTCAGACCAGTTCTGGATCTAAAAATATTGAATCGTTATGTAAGAATACCAACGTTCAAGATGATAACTGTAAGGACTATCTTGCCTTTTGTTCAGCAAGGGAATTATATGTCCACAATAGATTTACAGGATGCATATCTGCATATTCCGATTCATCCAGATCATTATCAGTTCCTGAGATTCTCTTTTCTGGACAAGCATTACCAGTTTGTGGCTCTGCCGTTTGGCCTAGCTACAGCTCCAAAAATTTTTACAAAGGTTCTCGGTGCCCTTCTGTCTGTAATCAGAGAACAGGGTATTGTGGTATTTCCTTATTTGGACGATATCTTGGTACTTGCTCAGTCTTTACATTTAGCAGAATCTCATACGAATCGACTTGTGTTGTTTCTTCAAGATCATGGTTGGAGGATCAATTTACCAAAAAGTTCTTTGATTCCTCAGACAAGGGTAACCTTTCTGGGTTTCCAGATGGATTCAGTGTCCATGACTCTGTCTTTAACAGACAAGAGACGTCTAAAATTGATTGCAGCTTGTCGAAACCTTCAGTCACAATCATTCCCTTCGGTAGCCTTATGCATGGAAATTCTAGGTCTTATGACTGCTGCATCGGACGCGATCCCCTTTGCTCGTTTTCACATGCGACCTCTTCAGCTCTGTATGCTGAAGCAATGGTGCAAGGATTACACGAAGATATCTCAATTAATATCTTTAAAACCGATTGTTCGACACTCTCTAACATGGTGGACAGATCACCATTGTTTAATTCAGGGGGCTTCTTTTGTGCTTCCGACCTGGACTGTAATTTCAACAGATGCAAGTCTCACAGGTTGGGGAGCTGTGTGGGGATCTCTGACGGCACAAGGAGTTTGGGAATCTCAGGAGGTGAGATTACCGATCAATATTTTGGAACTCAATGCAATTTTCAGAGCTCTTCAGTTTTGGCCTCTTCTGAAGAGAGAATCGTTCATTTGTTTTCAGACAGACAATGTCACAACTGTGGCATACATCAATCATCAAGGAGGGACTCACAGTCCTCTGGCTATGAAAGAAGTATCTCGAATTTTGGTTTGGGCGGAATCCAGCTCCTGTCTAATCTCTGCGGTTCATATCCCAGGTATAGACAATTGGGAAGCGGATTATCTCAGTCGCCAAACGTTGCATCCGGGCGAATGGTCTCTTCACCCAGAGGTATTTCTTCAGATTGTTCAAATGTGGGAACTTCCAGAAATAGATCTGATGGCGTCCCATCTAAACAAGAAACTTCCCAGGTATCTGTCCAGATCCCGGGATCCTCAGGCGGAGGCAGTGGATGCATTATCACTTCCTTGGAAGTATCATCCTGCCTATATCTTTCCGCCTCTAGTTCTTCTTCCAAGAGTAATCTCCAAGATTCTGAAGGAATGCTCGTTTGTTCTGCTGGTAGCTCCGGCATGGCCTCACAGGTTTTGGTATGCGGATCTTGTCCGGATGGCCTCTTGCCAACCGTGGACTCTTCCATTAAGACCAGACCTTCTGTCACAAGGTCCTTTTTTCCATCAGGATCTGAAATCCTTAAATTTAAAGGTATGGAGATTGAACGCTTGATTCTTGGTCAAAGAGGTTTCTCTGACTCTGTGATTAATACTATGTTACAGGCTCGTAAATCTGTATCTCAAGAGATATATTATAGAGTCTGGAAGACTTATATTTCTTGGTGTCTTTCTCATCATTTTTCTTGGCATTCTTTTAGAATACCGAGAATTTTACAGTTTCTTCAGGATGGTTTAGATAAGGGTTTGTCCGCAAGTTCTTTGAAAGGACAAATCTCTGCTCTTTCTGTTCTTTTTCACAGAAAGATTGCTATTCTTCCTGATATTCATTGTTTTGTACAAGCTTTGGTTCGTATAAAACCTGTTATTAAGTCAATTTCTCCTCCTTGGAGTTTGAATTTGGTTCTGGGAGCTCTTCAAGCTCCTCCGTTTGAACCTATGCATTCATTGGACATTAAATTACTTTCTTGGAAAGTTTTGTTCCTTTTGGCCATCTCTTCTGCCAGAAGAGTTTCTGAATTATCTGCTCTTTCTTGTGAGTCTCCTTTTCTGATTTTTCATCAGGATAAGGCGGTGTTGCGAACTTCTTTTGAATTTTTACCTAAAGTTGTGAATTCCAACAACATTAGTAGAGAAATTGTGGTTCCTTCATTATGTCCTAATCCTAAGAATTCTAAGGAGAAATCGTTGCATTCTTTGGATGTTGTTAGAGCTTTGAAATATTATGTTGAAGCTACGAAATCTTTCCGTAAGACTTCTAGTTTATTTGTTATCTTTTCCGGTTCTAGAAAAGGCCAGAAAGCTTCTGCCATTTCTTTGGCATCTTGGTTGAAATCTTTAATTCATCTTGCCTATGTTGAGTCGGGTAAAACTCCGCCTCAGAGAATTACAGCTCATTCTACTAGGTCAGTTTCTACTTCCTGGGCGTTTAGGAATGAAGCTTCGGTTGACCCAGATTTGCAAAGCAGCAACTTGGTCCTCTTTGCATACTTTTACTAAATTCTACCATTTTGATGTATTTTCTTCTTCTGAAGCAGTTTTTGGTAGAAAAGTACTTCAGGCAGCGGTTTCAGTTTGAATCTTCTGCTTATGTTTTTCGTTAAACTTTATTTTTGGGTGTGGATTATTTTCAGCAGGAATTGGCTGTCTTTATTTTATCCCTCCCTCTCTAGTGACTCTTGTGTGGAAAGATCCACATCTTGGGTAGTCATTATCCCATACGTCACTAGCTCATGGACTCTTGCTAATTACATGAAAGAAAACATAATTTATGTAAGAACTTACCTGATAAATTCATTTCTTTCATATTAGCAAGAGTCCATGAGGCCCGCCCTTTTTTTGTGGTGGTTATGATTTTGTATAAAGCACAATTATTCCAATTCCTTATTTTATATGCTTTCGCACTTTTTTATCACCCCACTTCTTGGCTATTCGTTAAACTGAATTGTGGGTGTGGTGAGGGGTGTATTTATAGGCATTTTGAGGTTTGGGAAACTTTGCCCCTCCTGGTAGGAATGTATATCCCATACGTCACTAGCTCATGGACTCTTGCTAATATGAAAGAAATGAATTTATCAGGTAAGTTCTTACATAAATTATGTTTTTTGGGGATCCGTATTTTATAGGCCACTGGAGATATTTTGTCAGTAATGACGAAAGGACCTTTCCATGAGGGAATAAATTTCTTCTCCCTAACCTGATCTCTTCCAAAGTTATAAAGATAAACTTTATCATTTATTTCATATTCCTTTTTGGATGTTTTGAGATCATAATAGGTTTTAGTGGCAGTTGCGGCTCTTTCTAAATTCCTTTGAGCAAATGCAAAGGCATGTTGCAGGTGTTTTCTTAAGTTTTCCACATATTGATGTGTATTGGCAGCGTTTATCAAATTTTGGTCTGATGTACGGTACAGCAGATGCTGAGGTAGAACCATTCTTCTACCAGTCATCAGCTCAAAAGGTGACATTTTGGTAGCACTACTTGGAGTTGCTCTCAATGCTATTAAGACTAGAGGTAGTTTTACATCCCAGTCTTTACCTGTTTCACTCACAAACTTTTTGAGGATTTTAACAATGGACTGGTTGTAACGCTCTACACCACCACTTGAGGCAGCTCTATAAGCAATATGGAGCATTCTTTTAACCCCTAGTATTTTCCACATTTTGGTCATCACTTCGCTAGTGAAGTGGGTCCCCCGATCTGATTCGATTCTTTGGGGCAAACCAAATCTGGAAAATACATGGTTGATGAGCAATGCTGCACATGTTTCAGCACTATTGTTAGGTGCACTAATGCATTCTACCCATTTAGTGAACAGGCATGTCACGGTTAACATGTATTTGTTACCTCTTGATGATCTTGTTACTGGGCCAATAAAATCAATTTGTATATCTGACCATGGCATTACCATCCCCCTTTTCTGCAATGGCGCTCTATGTGTTGGTGCAGTGGGTTGGAACTGTGGGCAGATTAAACACCCTTGACAGTAGGTTTGAACATCTTTCAACATGTGTGGCCAAAAAGCGTAATCACGCAATATTTCATACGTGAGTTTGGCACCACGATGACCAGATGTGGGAGCATCATGGGCATGTTGAAGCATTAGACCTCGGAACTTGGTGGGTACTACCCATTGCTGGATGCCAGTTTTGGAGGTTCTAATTAACAAACCATCCTGTAATTTGAATTGTGATTTAGATTTTATTAAGATTCTCAGATCTTCTTTGCCAATACAATCATCTTTTGAGATGGGGTTGCTTTCAGGATCTTCTATGTGTTTATAGAAGATGCCTACAATGGGGTCTTCTTTTTGACTAGTGATCAGGTCCTCACTAGGAGAATCCTGACTCCATTGTACCAAGTTAGGCTCACTCTGTTGTTTTGCCTGGTTTCTGGTAATGGCTTCTACCTGAATTGCACCCATTAAATGGTCAATATTAAGGAGTTCTCCAGTTATGGCTCCTTGTTTGGCTAATGAATCCGCAAGGTCATTGCCTTCCTTATCAGGACCTAAAACTCTGGAATGACCCTTGGTCTTTTTCCAGTGTATGGTTAAATCATTGGATACTACCAGATTATCAATCTCGCAGAACAATTTGCCATGCTTGACTGGTTTGTTATTGCTTTTCTGCATGCCATTTCTTTTCTAAGTTGGCAGGTATTCAACAAAACTGTCACGCACATAATTTGAGTCAGTTATGATCACAAATTCATGAATACCATGTTCAATAGCCATTTCAATGGTTTTGAAAACAGCAGTTAGTTCTGCAACTTGACTGGATCTTGGTCCAATGTTGAAACCTACAGATATATTTGAGAATCCGTTTGCCCCAGTTATACCAATGCCAGCGACTAATCTGCGCTCATTATCAATAGTGGCATGGTAAGAACAACCATCAACATATACCCAAGGTAATGTTTGACAATCGTCCTCATTGTACATTTTATATGGGGAAAGCAATTGTTCTTCCAGAAAATCATCTTCTGATAATCCTTCCCCAGGATCTCTAGCAGTACAGTCGTGGAGCTCAGCAAGCCCTTGTGCGACTGGATTCTTTTTATTCTGCTTGTAGCGAATTTCTAATGGCCAGCCTTGCAAGGAAAGAGTCCACGCTGTTATGCGGCTATTAGACAAATTCCCATCTCTTATTCTCTCACTTTGCAAATATAGCAAAGGCTGGTGGGCCGTTTCTACAATAATTTTCTCGCCCTGTATATAGCTGCGGATATTTTGTAGAGCCCATACAGTATATAAGAGGGCTTTTTCGCAATCGTTAAACTTTATTTCTACTGGGGATAGATTTTTGCTCGCATAAGCAATGGCTTTGTTCAAATTATCATGCTTTTGGTATAAAACAGCACTCATGCTTACATCTGTGTACCCTGTTTCTAAGTAGAAAGGTTTGCCACCTTCAGGGTACGCTAAGCAAGGTGCTTGAGTGAGTTTTCTCTTCAGCTCTCTGATGGCTGTCTCTTGAGACTCACTCCAGTGCCATTTCACCTCTTTCTTTAGGAGAAGTAGTAGTGGTTTAGCTAATTCCGCATAATTATCAATGAATTTGCGAGAATAATTTGTCATACCCAGGAATGATCTCAATTCCTTTAAGTTAGTTGGGTTTTTAGAATTCACTATCGCTTCCACCTTTTTCTTCTGGGGATTTAATCCGTCAGAGGTAACTTCATGTCCCAAGAAGTTTACACGAGTGCGGCACCATTGAGCTTTTTGTAGGGATAATTTGACACCTGCCCTTTTAAGTTGGCTGAGGATGTGTTTAAGCTCTGCGATGTGTTTTTCAAAATCTGTGCTTTTGATTAAAACATCATCAACATAAGATAAAGTCCCCCTTTCCAGTGCGTCAGGCATAGCCTTATGCATGAATACAGCAAATTCATGTCCAGAATTTATGTATCCAAATGGAAGTCTCTGGAATGCATACTGAACCTTTTGGAAGGAGAATGCTAGCTTATATTTGTCCTCTTCATGTACCTTTATGGTCCAATATCCCTGTGCACAATCAATGGCAGTAAATATTTTGGATCCCTGCATTTGTGCTAGGCACTGGTCAATGTATGGTACAGGCCAGCCAGACATGTATACTCGTTTGTTTAGCTGTCTTAAGTCAGCACACAAACGCCATTGTCCATTGGGCTTAAGGACACCTAGAATAGGATTATTATAAGAGCTGTGCACCTGTCTGATAAAAACTCTTTCTTCCAAATTCCTTATGATCTCTGCAAGAGAATCATATGAGGCTAAGGGAAGTCTGTATTGTTTGACAAATACATGTGGCGCATCAGGATCTGTTTGTATTCTTGCAATGTGCAAGTCTGTAGTACCACAGTCATAAGAATCCTTAGCGAAAATATCCTTGTATTCCATTAGGAGTTCTCGCAGCTGTTGGCGTTCATCATCGCTGGAACAGCCATTAGCTAAGGATATTTGCTCTTCGACTATTTGCTGAAATCCTGGAAAGATTTCAGGCTGTCCTATTTCATAGGCTTCTTCTAATCTAGAGGTGAGATCCACTTGATTATAATTTACATTGCTCCCATGACTCTGGGTATTGGCGTAATCTTGCTGTTTGATTGGCTGATCAAACACTAGAGAGGCTTCTTCAATTTTACAGATGCCTTCCTCTGAGCTGAAGGGATAAATAGACTGAACATTAAATAGACCCTCTGGCATAGATGCAAAGGATTGTTCTATTAATTGTTCTTCAGTTAGGTATCCTTCAGGTTTTAGCCCAATTACATTATTCTGGAATCCAAAAGCGTAATAACTTGATTCCAGTGCATATCCTATGGTAGTTCCCTTGGATAAGGTTATATCCTGTGGGGTCATGTTATGTACAATAATATGTATTGGAATAGTTCCAATATTCACCATAGGAGTGTAGGCCACTGTGACACCCAGATTTTGTATTCTATGGGAGAGACAAATCAGTGTTTCAGAAGTTTTTAATTTCTGCCCTCTCTTTACCTGTAAGGGTAAAAGAAATTTATCAGCCCCAGCAGGAATTATAACATCGCTAGATACCTGCATATTCACAGCATATGGCAATTGCTGGTTTGATTTCAGGGCTGCATTTTCATCCT